>NC_069499.1:940971847-941186847 GCF_027579735.1 Bombina bombina
TTAAATGCCGAAATAAAAGAGAAAAAAAAAATTCCACACATGTCCTCAAATAATTTTTTATTCAAATAACAAAAAAAATAATCAATCAAAGTTCGGTACATTAAAATAAAAAACACTTTAAACAGACCAATCAAAAATAAATTATTGGATTGAGATACATTCAATGATGAATGAGAGTTAAGTTTACTTTGGTAGGAAACGTGACTTTTTACTCAACAGAAGTGTTTCTTTACTTGGACATGGAATGGAAGCAATATTGTCAGGCAATGATGCATTGCGAGATTCCCAGGTACTTTCCATATCTCCACAAGCAAGACGTAGTACATCAGCAATCATGGGATATATATGATCCATTTTCATTGACTCATATATTGGTCTCATCTGCCACTCACTTTTGCTTTTTGGAAACACAGCTTTGAATTTTAGTGCCCCCACAATTCCACTGTTTATGGATTCTCTTTTTATCCGTTCTTGGATCCTCTCTGTATTGTTGTTATGGGCAAGAACAGCAAGTTTAGTCCTGGCCTCCATAGCGTCCATTTTAAAGTGGACTCTTTTTGGCCGAAATTTGAGTACCAGGCTGTGAAATACCTCTATTGCTCTGGTATGACAAAACTGTGAAAGACTTTTAAAATCTTTGTCCATCCTTGGGTCAAAAACAATCTCTTTAAGAGATTCAAAAGCCTTTCCCTTGGGATGCAACCATGGACGTTCACGTTGTTCCTCATTGTCCAGATCGTCATGTGTACACTGTTCAATGAATGTGCCACCTTCCCAATTGTGTATATTGCATGTATGATACAAGCAAGATCGCCATATTTCTCACATGAGTTCATCATTCCCATATTTCTCGCATGAGTTCATCATTACCCAGGGTGTTAGTTCTCTGCCGTTTTTCTTGCGGCTTACAGCATTTAGTTTCTTACGGATGTTTCTGGCATAATGCCAGATATCAAATTGATGCTTCAGAAAAGGATATTCCTCTCGAATAATCTTGCGTATACTAATATGACGATCTGTGGCGACCTGTAGAACAAGTAAATTTTCATCGATAATGCTACTCATGCATCTCCTGAATGCTTTTGCATCCATAGCAACCGATAAGGATGCTTCGGTGACTTGGATAACATTGAAATCAATAATTTTTTTGCTTTCGTCCTCAATCATCGTATATGTGCAATACTTTGCACTGTATCCAGGGCTATCACATTGCCCATCGCCGCACAAAGTGATTCCTCTGTCTTGCATACTACTTATGATATTTTGCCTTTCTTTCAAGTAATGATTGTCAATCACTGGCAACAGGTATGTTATAAAATGTTGGTTTACTTATACTTTGTAAACAAAGAAACATGTGAAATTCCTTTATTTTTTCAAAATGGTTGCCACTGAATAGTAATGCAGCAGAAATAATTAGATTCCCAACTGGCAATTGTCCAATAGTCGGTTGACTTTGCCATAATTTAGTTTGGTGTCCTGCCAAACACTCGCCGGTAACAAATAGAATGCTTCCTAGCTCTCTTTTATTTCTCACAATTATAGGAGCTTTGCATTGTTGAAATTGACAAGGTACACATTTCAAAAGGTAATCCAAGCATGAATTAAATATCAGATATTTTTTTTCTTTGGAAAAATCTTCTGCTGTTGTGTTCTCTTGGTAGCTCATATCAGCTTCCGGAAACATGGTCGTTTCTGGCCTGTAGTTGGGATCTTTAAGTAACGATTTTTCTCCAACACTTTCAGAAATCACTGTGTCATCCATTATTTCAACATCAGTAACTAGTGAAGTATCCAATGCAGAAACTGGGTATATAGGTGACATACTGGCCACCAATGGTGCTAGGTCTTCTTCAAGTACATCGCCATTGAAAGTACTTTCCAAACTTGTTGGTATTTCAATCATAGTTTGAACAGATTTACTTTCAAATTGTTGGAGGTGACACATTGTCCAACAGTATGCATCTTTCTTTTTTATTAAATCATGAGTGTATGTAGACACATTCTTTGGTCGCAAATTACAGTGAGTTTGGGTGGATTTTGAAACACTGTTACGAATGCTGTCACTCTGAGTTCCTCTATGTACCATATCTATTAAAGTATTACTTGATGCATCCTTGTAGACAGGCTGTATTGTTTTCTAAGTGGAATTGCAGTTATCCGACAACTCAACACAATGTTCAATTGGTTTACCATCTTTCAACGAAATGACAATTTTTTGTTTGGTGGTATTTGCGTTGGTGTGTGCTGTTGTAAATGTCTGCGCAGCAGATGATTCTTGTTGCAAACGCAGTATTTTCGTACACAGAAGATTACCAAAAACATTGGGAATTGCATCTCTGAGAAGACTTTTTTTCAAACCATTTTGATAATATTTGTCAGGTGTGAAATGTAGAGAACACATACGATAGCGTGATGTCTTATTTGTCTCCATTTCTGTATCCATGCAATGTTCAAATTGTGCTGTGGCAGTCAACCACAGGCGGATGCTTTGTGCGCTTCTTGGAAATACTTGTAACATTATCGGTAGATGTAGCTTCGTCGACTTGCTCGAGTTGGGGCATTCTTTAACAATGCACAAGGACATTGTTTCTATGCAATGTAAAAATAGATTGCTATATATTAATCCTGGGATGGATCCTCTGGAAATCAAGATCAGGGTAAGATAGCGTCAAAGAGATCAGGACTATGGTGCTGAAATCAGAATAATAGAATAATTATCAAAATGAAAGCAGCTTAGTATTTTGAAAAAAAATAAATAATAATGTAGAAGACTGGAATTTGAAGACATATGCTGTGATGTAGCATGTTTTGAGACACAGGAATGGTATATATAGTGAAAATTTTTAGTTGTTGGGTAAAAATCAATGTCTGTGAATAGAACCGTTAAATGACTTGTCTTACAATACAACCGTAAAATAAAGGTGTTAAGTGATTCAAATAGTGTGTTTTCTCTTTCTTATTGAATGGCAGGGGCTGACTGGCAAATTTTTGTCCAGGAGTCAAGTACTAACCAGAGGAAGGGGGGTCATTGATAAAACAAATTTTTTTATAGGTCAATATCACATACATATATTTAATGTAGTACAGTGATGTGCAGTGAGGTCAGAGGCAGGTGAGGCACTGGCTAGGATATGCCTTAATTCTTTAGATATCCTTTGTTGAAGAAATAGCAATGTACATGGGTGAGCCAATAACATGAGGTATCTATTGTGCAGCCACCAATCAGCAGCTACTGAGCATATTTAGATATGATTTTTAACAAAGGATATCAAGAGAATGAAGAAAATAAGATATTAGATGTAAATTGGACAGAGGGGGTGGGAGAGACAGGGAGATAGAGATAGACAGAGAGACAGAGTGGAAGACAGAGAGAGACAAAGAGACAGAGGGTAGAGAGACAGAGAAAGAGACCAAGGGGGAGAATGAGACACAGAGGGGGTGGGAGAGACAGGGAGAGAGAGAAGGATAGAGAGAGAGAGAGAGAGAGAGAGACAGAGACAGAAAAAGAGAGAGAGAGAGAGAGACACAGAGGGGGAGAGTGAGAAAGAGAGACACAGAGGGGAGAGAGAGAGAGACAGAGGGGGTGGGAGAAAGGGAGAGACAGAGGGGGAGGGAGAGAGATACAGAGGGGAGGGAGAGAGAGAGAGAGAGAGAGAGAGAGAGATAAAGAGGGGAGAGAGAGATAGACAGAGAGAGAGAGGGGAGAGAGAGAGAGACACAGAGGGGAGAGAGAAAGGGAGAGACAAAAGGGAGAGAGAGAGAGAGGGGAGGGGGAGAGAGACAGAGGGGGAGAGATAGAGAGACAGAGGGGGAATAAAAAAAAGGCATTCCAAACCAAGTTGGCCAAATGATGATAAGCACAGGTGCCACGCCATGGCCCCTTCTTTACCTGGGTCCTAACAATGTGTCAGTGAGCAGTTATTTCTCAGATCAATGCTCAGTTTGGGGAATTAAAAAAACACTCCAGTAACAGCAGTTTGAACATTTCTAACCCATATGTCACCTCAGTGTTTTAAACAATTATATTTGCATACAGGGAGTGATCCATAAATATGTCAGGGTGTATAAATATATATAGCAATTTGGCTAGATATTGCAGTTTATAGTAGTCATGCAGATATCAGTGCTTCAATGTTTTGTGTATAAAGATAGATATATATATAGATCTCTGTAATGAGAAGGGGTGTGGTCTAATGACATCAACACCCTATATCAGGTGTGCATAATTATTAGGCAACTTCCTTTCCTTTGGCAAAATGGGTCAAAAGAAGGACTTGACAGGCTCAGAAAAGTAAAAAATAGTGAGATATCTTGCAGAGGGATGCAACACTCTTAAAATTCCAAAGCTTCTGAAGCGTGATCATCGAACAATCAAGCGTTTCATTCAAAATAGTCAACAGGGTCGCAAGAAGCGTGTGGAAAAACCAAGGAGCAAAATAACTGCCCATGAACTGAGAAAAGTCAAGCGTGCAGCTGCCAAGATGCCACTTGCCACCAGTTTGGCCATATTTCATATATATAAAAATATATATCTTTATACACACACAAATTATATATATATATATATATATATATATATATATATATATATATATATATATATATATATATATATCTTTATACACAAAACATTGAATCACTGATGTCTATATCTATATATATATATATATATATATATATATATATATATATATATATATAAGCACTATATATATATAAGCACTATTATATATATAAGCACTGATATCTGCATGACTACTACAAACTACAATATCTAGCCAAATTGCTATAGTATATATATATATATATATATATATATATATATCTTTTTACACAAAACATTGAAGCACTGATATCTGCATGACTACTACAAACTACAATATCTAGCCAAATTGCTATAGTATATATATATATATATATATATATATCTAAAAAAATGAGAAAGAAAGCGCACAAAGGCACCTACATAGTGCAAATCAATTTAATTTAAACAATAATACAGGGGTATATTAAAACTGCTCCCCGTAGGGTATCTACTCACAAGAGTCAACCTCAAACTTGTGAGGTATGTTTGAGCATGTAGTTTGAAAGTTCCGCTCAGAACCGCTTGCTATGAAAGTGCTTAATCAAAGAAGTCAGGACAAATCCAACCTGAATGCCGGGTGTCGCTGTCTGTAACTCGAGATCTGGACAAGTATTTCTCCCGGCCTCTTATTCCACTCACATCCCTTTTTGGTAGGAGTTTTTTTGGGATACAATCTTTCTTGAGCAAAATGGTCCGTGCAGATACAAACACAGCTGATCGCAAATAGTGCTGGCAGAATGGTGAACCGCTGAGGGAGAGAGCTGAGATCCCAGGAACAATTAATGAGGATTCAGAATTCAGTCTGTGCTGATCCAAAGTGAGGCTAGAGTGGATCAGCACAGACTGATCCACTGCTCAAGAAAGATTGTATCCCAAAAAAACTCCTACCAAAAAGGGATGTGAGTGGAATAAGAGGCCGGGAGAAATACTTGTCCAGATCTCGAGTTACAGACAGCGACACCCGGCATTCAGGTTGGATTTGTCCTGACTTCTTTGATTAAGCACTTTCATAGCAAGCGGTTCTGAGCGGAACTTTCAAACTACATGCTCAAACATACCTCACAAGTTTGAGGTTGACTCTTGTGAGTAGATACCCTACGGGGAGCAGTTTTAATATACCCCTGTATTATTGTTTAAATTAAATTGATTTGCACTATGTAGGTGCCTTTGTGCGCTTTCTTTCTCATTTTTTCACATTTTTTTAGATTTCTACCTTACTCCGTGAGATTCCGGAGGATTAATAAGATACAGCAGCCGACACCTACAATTGATCTGCACTATTACGTGGGATCCAACCAACTTATCCTTTTTATTGTGATTTATTATCTTATCATTATATATTTCATTCTGTTATATATTTTCAATGAATCAATATTATTTGATTATTTGAATGTTTTGATTTTGGCATCATCCAGATATTTATATTGTATTTTAAAAAAATAGGTTTATTTAGAGCGCAGTTCTGTGTTTTGAAAGAGAGGTTTTTTAACCCTTTGACATACACGCTTTTTTTGTTTCATATATATATATATATATATATATATATATATATATATATATATAGTGTGTGTTTAAAGATATATATATATATATATATATATATATATATATATATATATATATATATATATATATATATATATGCTGGAAAGTGTCACCTTTAAGCATGCTGTCACATCCAGCACCCACATACTAACAAGCGCTATAAAATCAAACACAGACTCTCATGCATGAGTACCCATGTGATTTACATGCTGATTTGCCCCTGTTCCCTTGTCTATATAGGGAAAACAGTCACTACGTTTCGGGAGCGTATGGCCAATCATCGCTGTGCGATCAGGGAAGCCATCAAAAATGGCGACTCTGATCAGCCAGTAGCACGCCATTTCGCCAGACATAAACATGGTGTATCAAGTTTAAAAACCATGCTGATTGACCAAGTACCACCGTTGACAAGGGGAGGTGACAGGGGCAATCGACTTCTAAGAATGGAGACAAGATGGATTTACACTTTGGATACCATAGCACCTAGGGGATTAAACACTATGCTGGATTTCTCGCCATTTTATATTGCGAGTTGATCTAACCTCTCTATATGGATTATAACTGTTCATTCTATCTTAAATCATAAATCATATCCATCTTCAATGACTTTTAAAATATGACTTTTTATCACTTTTAGTTCATAAGTCCTCAGGTATTTTCTACCATATTCCAGGAGACACTGAGAATACACAAATTGACTGGTTGTGGACATATGTGTATATACTGTTTATTATCCAAGATCTAGGATGGTTGATAATGTTTTTTCCCATCTCTTATATGTTTGATCATCGATGGTAATATGGTATTGCATATATGTCCACCATCAGCTAAACAAACTTAGTGTATAATTAATAAGTTACTGTATGTCCACCATTGTCATGCTTTTATATTACATTCGGTCACCTATGATCGACTACCTTTGTTGTTTTTAATACATTGGCATTCTGATTTGTGGCTAACTGCAGTATTCTATGGCACTTTATGGCATTGACAAGAGGATTTTTTACGGTGTCCTAGTTAAGTACTTGTATTCTATTTGATTGACACTTCCTCATTGTCTGTGTATATCGTAAGACAACAAACAGTTGTCACCATGGTAACCGGTGTCACCACGTGGTTCACGTAGATGACGTAATTTCCGGTCACATGACTTCCGGTTCTGCACCATGCAAGCCGCGGTTGCGACTTGGCGCCACCAGAAGCCACTGGGGTATTTAAGGTGATGGGGTATTGTATGTGTTATACTGCTTTTTGTATATTCAAACTGTTTGTATCATGCATTTGAGAAAGGGGGTGTAATGCCTCCGAAACGTCATGCATTCTTAACTTAAACCATTAAATGTTATATTTTACTTTGAACCAGTGAGTGCCTTTTTTCCATATGCATATTTGATGATTTTTTGAAGTGCACCCTGGAAGTTGCTACATTGTATATGTGGAGTGCCTTTCCCATTGACTCTAATTTATATATATATATATATATATATATATATATATATCTATATATATATATATATATATATATATATATATATATATATCTTTATACACACACCAATTTTTATATATATATATATATATATATATATATATATATATATATATATATATACATATATATATATATATATATATCTTTATACACAAAACATTGAAGCACTTATATCAGCACAGAGGTGCCAGTTAGAGCAGGGAGTAAAATATGGAGAAACGATACCTGCTGTGTATATAAAGATGAAATATACATTCAGCCCACAATAAATATGCAATACCCATACAAGCAATGAGCGATCTGCAGAATCCCCTGTGCTAACAAAATACTGTGTGACTCAGGCGGGGGCAGTAAAGTGGCTTGGTTGTATTGTAGGGTAAAGCAAAAGCGGGTGGTTCAATCAGAGTTACCGGCTTCTATTGGACGATTGCCACTCTATCAGCAAGCAACACAGTGCTATTTGCCCTGCTTTACGTTTAGGTTAGGCGGTGCACACACATCTATTTAGGGGAAGATTAGATAATTACAGCCCAGTAATATTTTTTAAAAGCGCGGAGCAGCTTGAGACACCACTTACCTGATCCCCAAATGCGCGAAAACTGAAGGAGCACAAGAGAGGAAGATTATACATGACTTCCAGTGCAGCACTAAAACGGCCTCCCACCGCATTCTGTAGGATATCAAAAAAATAACACTTTGCACATGCGTTAGGCTCAAGGCACGTTCAAGTTGGGCGTGCATGAGAAATTCTCAAAAGAAGCTCTGTGGGAAGAAGACAATGGGAGGAGGAGTTAGGCCACCATTTTTAGCTGTGAACGGCAGTTGGTTATTTATAAAAAAATGGATAATCCCTCAGGACTGCAGCAGAGGGAGAACGATGTGCCACATTAACATTTTGTAAGTAACATACTGAATAATGTTTATTTGGTGTCTTAACTGTCTCTTTAAGTGAAACGCAGAAAGAAATCCTGGAACAACTTAGTATCTGCCCAAGCTGGAGGGGTAAGCAAGATACATTCAAGCCGCTCTCTGCAGAAAATGACTCCAGATTATGTGGAGACCTACCTTCTCACTTTTGAATGAATGGCCAGTCGTAAAGCTTGGTCCCAGAGCAGTTGACAAGTATAATTGACCCTTTCCTACTTGGAAAAGCACAGAAAGATTATTATGATCTGGAAGAGGAGGCTGCTGCAGACTACCAAAAACTAAAGGCTGAACTTCTGGCCCGGTTGGGAGTGACAGCAACTGTAAGAGCTCAGCGGTTCTATAAATGGTGATTTAATGAAGGAAAGGCTCCAAGGTCACAGACGTTCTACCTAATTCATCTGGCCCAGAAATGTCTCAAACGGGAGAGTCAAAGTCCTGCACAGATTGTGGAGACCTTGGTGCTAGACAGATTTTTGAGAGAGATTCCCCATGGTCTACGTGAATGAGTCAGTCAAGGAAACCCCACAGGGTATGAAAGCATGGTAGCTCAAGTAGAAGGATATCTGTCTGCAAAGGACTGAAGCAGAGTCTGGACTGGGAGTGCCTTTGCACAGAACAGACTCTAGGAACCACACTACAGTGAAAGAGGATCAATTTAATGGAAATTCCATAATCTGCTTTAAATGTGGTAGAAAGGAAATGTTAGGGCGAGGTGTCCTAACCTCACAGAAGCAATGGAGTGTGGACTGGGGGAGGATAATATAAACTTTTGTTGACTATTATGTTTAGCTGGACTGGTGGAAAGTTTGCATACCTATAGAGTTACAGTCCTAATAAACAACCAAGACATAGGGACACTAATTAACTCTGGTAGTGCCTTGATTTTGGTGGCATGTAGCTTAGTCAAGCCTGCACATGTACAAAAGCATAAAACAATGGGGGTGCTTTGTATTAGCGGGTGCACTGTATGATATCCAAGTGCCAGTGCAGAGGTCTTTGTGCAGCATAGACTGGAAAAGATCTCAGCTGTAAAAGTACCTCGAATACACTATCCCCTAGTCATAAGGAGGAACTTTCCTTACTTCGGTTCCCTGTTACATTACGCCAATAATGTCTAAACAGGAGGAACCAGTGTGTGAGATTTTTCCATTCACCCATCCTGACTTGTATGTTGATAACCTGAAAAGAGATAAAAACAGATGGGAGTGCAGAGAGAGTAGGTTGAGATATAATAAAGCTGTAAACAAAGTATTGTTAAACGAAAGGGAGAAAATGGTCCACTAAAGGTGTGGCCACACAATATAACATAGATGATGTAGAGGTTACACAAAGAGAACCTGACAAAGACCACAATAGTGAGGCTGGTGTAGGTGGCCCAAGAATGTTGGATACTTCAGGTTGTAGTTTTGGGCAAGATCAGGCAAGTGATCCATTGTTACAGAATGCTAGGAGCAGAGTGGTGGAGGTTCACACAAAAGGTACATATCTCTATTTTATCCTAAAAAATGATCTCCTATACAGGGTAATCTCAGACGATGGCAAAGGGATTGAACAACTTGTCATGCCTTCCTTTTATACCAGGAAAGGGCTTGATTTTTCCCACTCTCACCACTTGGGGGTGGAAAAAAAATCAAGAACCAGGTTCTCAGGAGATTCTTTTGGCCAGGTGTATATGAGGAGAGATTTTGTGCTTCTTGTCTGGAATGCAATTATCATCACCAAAGCCCAAGTTAAAGGCCCCGCTCATACCTCTCCCCATAATCAATGTGCCATTTAAAAGGATTGGCATGGACCTAGTTGGCCCGTTGGAAAAATTTGCTTGAAGTCACAAGTACATTTTAGTGATACTTGATTATGCAACAAGGTATCTGGAGGCTATTCCTCTATGTAAGGCAAATGCCAAAATTATAGCAAAGGAACTGGTTCATGTATTTTCCCAGGTTGGCATACCAAGGCAAATACTTACAGACCAGGGTATGCCATTTGTTTCACATATTATAAATGAGTTATTCTAGCTGTTTAACATACATCCCCTGAGAACTTCAGTGTACCATCCCCAAATTGACGGACTGGTAGAGAGATTTAATTGTACCCTGAAAGGGGTGTTAAATAAAAGTTGTTAAGAAAAGTTGTTACTTACTGATTCCCTACTTGTTATTTGCTGTCGGGAGATTACCCAAAGCTCCATGCGGTTCTCCCCATTTAAGTTACTGTACGGGAGGCACCCCTGCGGTATTCTGGATATTCTGTTAGAAACTTGAGTGGAACAAGGTATGGCACAACATGTGAAACAAGTTGGAAAGCACTTGAATAGAATTGTTTCTATTGTTTTTCAGCACCTGGAACAGGCTCAGGGTACCCAAAAACTCGATTATGACCAGAATGCTACACTGAGACGGTTCAACAGGGGCAACCGGATAATGGTTCTAGTCCCAACTGCCGAAAGTAAGCTTCTGGCACATTGACAGGGGCCATATGAAATTTTAGAACAGGTAAACAAAGTGAACTATAGGGTTAGTCAGCCAGACCACTGTAAGAAGGAGGCAGTGCTTCATGTAAATCTCCTTAAGTCATGGAAGGATATGGAGGCCTGCACAGTGACAGTGGATGACACACAGGCTCATTATCAAACCCCAGAGCAACCAGTGTCTATTTCAACAGAACTGACACCTCAGCAAGCAGAAGAGATTAGAATTGAGAGGAATTTTGATGTTTTTTCCCCCAATACCTGGCCTAACCTAAAAGTTTGCACATGACATTTTCACAGAGCCAGGACTGACTCTTAGAGTTAAATTATACCGAATTCTTGAGGCAAAAAGACAAGCTGTAATGGACAAAGTTAAGAAAATGCTTGAGCTAGGGGTGATAGAACATTCTCAAAGTAATTTGTTAAGCACAATCTTTCTAGTGCTTACACTTGATGGTTCTATCAGGTTCTGTAACGATTTCAGGAAATTAAATGAGATCTCTAAGTTTGACGTGTATACCATTCCCCCAGGTCGACGAATTAGTAGAGAGATTACCAGATTTCTCACTGTCTTAGACCTGGCAAAGGGTTATTGGCAGATACTGTTAACAGAAAACTGCATTTTTTCCCCCCAATGGTCTATTTCAATATAGAATAATGCATTTTGGACTCCATGGAGCCCCAACAACCTAGACCTCATGCCATGTATGCTGCTGCATATCTTGATGATGTAATCATTTATAGCTCAGACTGGGACTAAAAGACTAAAAAAGTGCAGGTGGTTTTGCACACATTTAGAAAGGGGTGACTAACAACTAACCATAAATGCAGTCTGGCTAAGGCTAAATACTTGGGATATGTGGTCATTAGACGAATGGTAAAGGCTCAACTTGACAAGATAAAAGCTATACATAACTAGCAAGGGTCACTGAGGAGCAAGCAAGTCAGAGCTTTTTATAGGTATTATAGGGTACTACCAAAGGTTCATTCCCCTTTTTGCCACAAGGGCAGCTCCCCTCACTGACCTTGCTAAAGAAAGGAGCCCAGACACAGTAAGGTTGAACAGCAAGGCTGATGCATCTTTTGCTGATCTATGTGCAGCACTTTGTAGAGAGCCTATCCTTGTGGCTCCTGACTTTAGTAAGGAATTCTTCCTCCAAACAGATGTAACTAGGTTTGGTTTAGGTGATTTACTGTCTCAATATGTTGGTGATAAGGAACACCTTGTTCTTTATCTGATCAAAAAACTATTGCCCCGAGAACAGCGCTATGCTACAATAGAAATGGAGTGCTTTGCGATTAAGTGAGTTTTGGAAACCCTCCGCTATAATTTATTGGGCAGATGATTTAACGGTGTCACTGATCATGTCCTGTTAAAGTGGATGCACATTAACAGGATCAAGAACTTGTAACACTGATGTTTCTAGATAATCTCTGTTTAAATCTCTTTAGATAATTTTTTTCTACGTAAAGTAGGTGATATGACCACAACATGAAGGTCCTTATATAAAATAAGTATTTACTTTTACTTATTAAATTGTGAAGAGTCCTCAAAATTGTTCTTTTCAAACAATTTTCCAATGTAAATCTTTTATCAAATTCCCTTCCTTGTTTTGGTATATTTTGTTGAAAAGTATACCTAGGTAGGTTCAGGTGCAGCAATGCACTATTGGGAGCTAGCTGCTGATTGGTGGCTGCACATACAGTATATGTCTCTTGTCACTGGCAAACCCAATATGTTTAATTAACTCCCAGTAGTGTTTGCTGCTCCTTCAACAAATAAAATGAAGAGAATTAAGCAAAATTAATAAAAGAAGTAAATTGGAAAGTTGCCTAAAATGGTATGCACTATTTGAACCATGAAAAAAAAAATGTTGGGTTTCATGTTCCTTTAAGAATTCTTTGTAACTGGCTTTATAGAAGCAAACTAACCTAAAAAAGCTGATGCAAACTAGATATTCTTGAGTATTTGAAGGACATCTGGACAGCAGAAAGCAGCAAACCAAATATCCTTTTAAGTACTTGAAGAATGTCTGGACATTAAAATGGGTTTTTGTACTTTGTTATTTCCTTCTCAAGAACAGCAGCGGAAAGTAATTAAAGTTATTTTATATCCCAAGAGAAACTAGATTTGTCAAAATGAAGCACATGCAGTAACACAGTTCTAAGTCTTTCAGTAGCAGCCTGAAAGGTGATTCAAAATAACATATTTATTTCAAACAAACTTGTTGCTCTGGTTTAGCAAATTGTATTTTTAAGAATATAAATGTTATGTCATTTTTGTATCAGTAGGTCAATGGTAGTCATAGATACAAACATACGGCTAGATTTATAGTTTTGTCGGTTACGACACGCGTAGCTAACGCTGGCTTTTTTTCCCCCGCACCTTTTAAATGCTGCTGGTATTTAGAGTTCACAGAAGGGCTGCGTTAGGCTCAAAAAAGGGAGCGCATAGCATAATTTACCACCACTGCAACTCTCAATACCAGCGGTGCTTACGGACGCGGCCAGCTTAAAAAACGTGCTCGTGCACGATTCCCCCATAGGAAACAATGGGACAGTTTGAGCTGAAAAAAAAAGCAGCGTTCAGCTCCTAACGCAGCTCCATTGTTTCCTATGGGGAAACACTTCCTAAGTCTGCACCTAACACCCTGACATGAACCACGAGTCTAAACACCCCTAACCTTACACTTATTAACCCCTAATCTGCCGCCCCCGCTATCGCTGACACCTGCATATTTTTTTTAACCTTTAATCTGCGGCTCCGTACACCGCCGCAACCTACATTATACCTATGTACACCAAATCTTCTGCCCCTAACACCGCCGACCCCTATATTATATTTATTAACCCCTAATCTGCCACCCCCAATGTTGCCGCCATCTACCTACACTTATTAACCCCTAATCTGCCGACCGGACCTCACCGCTACTCTAATAAATGTATTAACCTCCAAAGCTAAGTCTAACCCTAACACCCCCCTAAGTTAAATATATTTTTATTCTAACAAAATAAATTAACTCTTATTAAATAAATTATTCCTATTTAAAGCTAAATATTACCTGTAAAATAAATCCTAATATAGCTATAATATAAATAATAATTATATTGTAGCTATTTTAGGATTAATATTTATTTTACAGGCAACTTTGTATTTATTTTAATCAGGTACAATAGCTATTAAATAGTTAATAACTATTTAATAGCTACCTAGTTCAAATAATTACAAAATTACCTGTAAAATAAATCCTAACCTAAGTTACAATTAAACCTAACACTACACTATCAATAAATTAATTAAATAAAATACCTACAATTATCTGCAATTAAACCTAACACTACACTATCAATAAATTAATTAAATGCAATACCTACAAATAAATACAATTAAATAAACTAACTAAAGTACAAAAAATAAAAAAGAACTAAGTTACAAAAAAATAAAAAAATATTTACAAACATTAGAAAAATATTACAACAATTTTAAACTAATTACACCTACTCTAAGCCCCCTAATAAAATAACAAAGCCGGACCGGTAGACATCTTCATCCAAGCGGCATCTTCTATCTTCTTCCATCCGATGACGAGCGGCTCCATCTTCAAGACCTCCGGCGCGGATCCATCCTCTTCTTCCGACATCCTAAAACAGAATGAAGGTTCCTTTAAGGGAACCTGATCGGAACAGCCAATAGAATGCGAGCTCAATCTGATTGGCTGATTGGATCAGCCAATCGGATTGAACTTGAATCTGATTGGCTGATTCCATCAGCCAATCAGATTTTTCCTACCTTAATTCCGATTGGCTGATAGAATCCTATCAGCCAATCGGAATTCGAGGGATGCCATCTTGGATGATGTCCCTTAAAGGAACCTTTATTCTGTTTTAGGACGTTGGAAGAAGAGGATGGATCCGCGCCGGAGGTCTTGAAGATGGAGCCGCTTGTCATCGGATGGAAGAAGATAGAAGATGCCGCTTGGATGAAGATGTCTACCGGTCCGGATCTCCTCTTCTGCCCGGATAGGATGAAGACTTCTGCCGAAGATGGACTTCTTCAGCCGCCGCTTGGATCAAGACTTCAGCCGGAGGATGGATGTCTTCAGCCCCCGCTTGGGCTTGGATCAAGACATCGGAGCCTGGAGAGATCGGTGATACCCGGCGTGGTGAAGATAAGGTAGGAAAATCTTCAGGGGCTTAGTGTTAGTTTTATTTAAGGGGGTTTGGGTTAGATTAGGTGTATGTGGGTGGTGGGTTTTAATTTTGGGGGGGTATTGTATGTTTTTTTTTTCCAGGCAAAAGAGCTGAATTCTTTGGGGCATGCCCCACAAAAGGCCCTTTTAAGGGCTGGTAAGGTAAAAGAGCTTTTATATTTTAATTTTAGAATAGGGTAGGGCATTTTTTTTATTTTGGGGGGCTTTGTTATTTTATTAGGGGGCTTAGAGTAGGTGTAATTAGTTTAAAATTGTTGTAATATTTTTCTAATGTTTGTAAATATTTTTTTATTTTTTGTAACTTAGTTCTTTTTTTATTTTTTGTACTTTAGTTAGTTTATTTCATTGTATTTATTTGTAGGTATTGTATTTAATTAATTTATTGATAGTGTAGTGTTAGGTTTAATTGTAACTTAGGTTAGGATTTATTTTACAGGTAATTTTGTAATTATTTTAACTAGGTAGCTATTAAATAGTTATTAACTATTTAATAGCTATTGTACCTGGTTAAAATAAATACAAAGTTGCCTGTAAAATAAATATAAATCCTAAAATAGCTACAATATAATTATTATTTATATTTTAGCTATATTAGGGTTATTTTACAGGTAAGTATTTAGCTTTACATAGGAATAATTTATTTAATAAGAGTTAATTTATTTTGTTAGATTTAAATTATATTTAACTTAGGGGGGTGTTAGGGTTAGACTTACCTTTAGGGGTTAATACATTTATTAGAGTAGCGGTGAGGTCCGGTCGGCAGATTAGGGGTTAATACTTGAAGTTAGGTGTCGGCGATGTTAGGGAGGGCAGATTAGGGGTTAATACTATTTATTATAGTGTTATTGAGGCAGGAGTGAGGTGGATCAGGGGTTAATAACTTTATTATAGTAGCGGTGAGGTCCGGCTGGCAGATTAGGGGTTAATAATTGTAGGTAGGTAGCGGCGACGTTGGGGGGGGGGGGCAGATTAGGGGTTAATAAATATAATATAGGGGTCGGCGGTGTTAGGGGAAGCAGATTTGGGGTACATAGGTATAATGTAGGTTGCAGCGGTGTACGAGCGGCAGATTAGGGGTTAAAAAAAATATGCAGGTGTCAGCGATAGCGGGGGCGGCAGATTAGGGGTTAATAAGTGTAAGGTTAGGGGTGTTTAGACTAGTGGTTCATGTTAGGGTGTTAGGTGCAGACTTAGGAAGTGTTTCCCCATAGGAAACAATGGGGCTGTGTTAGGAGCTGAACGCTGCTTTTTTTTTCAGCTCAAACTGTCCTATTGTTTCCTATGGGGGAATCGTGCATGAGCACGTTTTTTAAGCTGGCCGCGTCCGTAAGCACCGCTGGTATTGAGAGTTGCAGTGGTGGTAAATTATGCTATACGCTCCCTTTTTTGAGCCTAACGCAGCCCTTAGGCTGTGTTAGGGGCAGCAGATTAGGGGTACATAGGGATAACTCAGGTGGCGGTGGTGTGCGGTCGGCAGATTAGGGGTTATAAAAATTTAATAGAGTGGCGGCGATGTGGGGGGGCCTCGGTTTAGGGGTGCATAGGTAGTTTATGGGTGTTAGTGTACTTTAGAGCACAGTAGTTAAGAGCTTTATGAACCGGCGTTAGCCCAGAAAGCTCTTAACTCCTGGCTTTTCTCTGCGGCTGGAGTTTTGTCGTTAGATTTCTAACTCTCACTTCAGCCAAGACTCTAAATACCAGCGTTATAAAGATCCCATTGAAAAGATAGGATACGTAAATGGCGTAGGGGGATTTGCGGTATGGAAAAGTCGCGTCTGCAAAGTGAGCGTTAGACCCTTCCCTGACTGACTCTAAATACCAGCGGTAGCCCAAAACCAGCTTTAGGAGCCTCTAACGCTGGTTTTGTCGGCTAACGCCAAACTCTAAATCTAGGCGATAATTTGAAATTAGAATCCATGAACAAAAGTACATACCCATTTCTTTTTGACCAAAACATATTACTAGTGATAATAAACAGAATGTTGAAATGTGCTTGAGTTGGTCAAATTAAAGGGAAATTATACACTTTTCGTTTTGTGTAAAAATTGTGCTTTGTTCCACACTCCCTTGAAAAACCAAAAAAAAAAAGATAAATCTGTGACCTTTTCAAAATGTTGCAAATTGCCTAAACCAGATATTAAACTTATAGCATATATAGTTTACAGAATTTGCTTTTTGGCCTATCTAGGGAGCGTGGAACAAGCACAATATTTACACAAAACCAAGAGGTGTTTAAAATCCTTTGAACTATATAAAATGGGTAAAGAGATATAATTTTGAAGACAGTCAAACAGACCCTCTTAGGAAAAAGGGTTAATAAATAAACATCGAAACAGATAGAATAACATTGTTAGAGAAGAGTTTGGAAAAAAAACAATGGTTAATGGCTGGTTATTTGATTTGCCTCTATCAATAACACCCAACATTCCCACTCGTTATTATGAGAGCTAATAGAAATGTAAATTATACATAATTTTCTTTTTTTTTTTAAATTTCTTTTTATTGAGAGAACAGTAAACATGCAAATACAAACAGATATCTCCATGTTACTGTGTATAAGTCAGCTGTGTGTTCTATACAGTATAATATAATACAATAGTATGTTTACAATGTGGGACCTTCTTGGCCCTTTTTACTCAACGTATCTTAGTTATAAACAATAACTCCATAGTGTAATCCAGACAAACTGTTAACATGATATAAAGTTCACATGAATACAGCCCTCACACTTTTTTCTTTTTGTTCCCCCCCTCATCGTTCCTTCTTCCCTCCTATTCCCCCCTCCCATGGGGAGATTAAAACTTCTCCCCCAATTATCTTAAACCAAACTGACCTACAAAGCAAAGGCCCCGTAGGTGCCCTAACCAAGTAAACTACCCCACCCCCTATATTTTATGAGCATACAGTGCCTAGGATGTTCTATTCCTTATATCTCACTCGATGGTCCGGCGAGGAGAGAAAAAAAAAAAAAAGAAAAGAAAGGACGGAGGGGGGGCGGTGCTGGGTAAGCAGGGTGGGAAGGCAGAGAGTAAGGGGAAGGGAAAGCAGGTGGGGTGGCTTTCAGTGTCTAAGCTTTATGTTTGGTAGGTTTAGACTGTCTAGCTGGTGGGGAATCTAGCACACCTGAAGTAAACTTTATCCCAAAGTTTAAAGAGTTATAGTTAGTTGTAGTAGGTGGCGCAAAACAAGCTGCTATTCCCAATGTGTCTTACTGTAAATATGTGTGATAGTATGTGGGCTCAATATATGTTAATGTTTTGATGAGTCCTAATTTTATATTCTCTTTTGGAAAAAATGGATGTCGAAACTATTTAAGAAATAAATATGATCCTTTATTTGATTATGGTAAATTTACCCAATAGTAGTGATGCTAAAAGTACAGTTAAACAAAAATTATTACAATTCCTTCAAAGTTTAAAAAATGACACCGGTGTCTCTATGTATAAAAATGTACATAATATATAAAAAATAAAATAAATTAAAATAATATCGTTGAAATCTTACAATTTATACTGTTTTAGGTTTATCACAAGTTGTAATTTCTAACAGAATGTTTGTAAATACAATTTTATAGTGGATAAAACTGTTGCTATATAGTTCATATAGGATACTTTGTTTCAAGTTCAGCTATGCAATTGAGATCTTATCTTAGGCAACTATATATCAAATGTAGAGGTATGTTGGTGCGATTTTTATCACACTATAATATAAGTATACAAATTAGTACCTTGAAGTGTATCTGTTTGATATCACTTTTGTGAGATAATTGCGGTTAAATAAACACCGCTATGCCAGTGTTTTGATTAAGTTTCAAGATCAAGCTGGTGGTTTCAAGATCAAGTTTGGTTTCCTCTTATTAGGTGGGCTTATCTGTTTGCTGCGTGAAAATTCACTTTTATATAAGTGTTTGGGTAGTTGTCGTGGCCGCTCAGTTACCTTATCCTTTGTCGGTCAGTGACCGATCGCGCTCTTAAGGGTTTCTTGGTGGGATCTTCGTTGCGGTTAAGTGCTAACCGTTTGCTGATGTTTTTAAGTATCTCCGGTTTTTCTATTCTGCGTGCCTTTCTGGTCTGTTGTTCCCAGGTTTCTTAGATGTCGGTCAGTGACCGATCTGGGTGCTGAAATGTGGTTGTTGGGATAAGTAGAAAGTTTGTAGGATAAGTAGAAAAAGGATTTCTAGTTATCAATGTGATCTTTGCGGTTAAATATATGCCGCTCAGTGGGAACTTGAATATTTCAACTGGGTATAGCTGGTATTCACTTTGTCTTCTCAAATCCTGTGCAGGTGTGCTCTGGTATCAACATGTTTCGGCTGGACAGCCTTTTTCAAGATCTAAGTGTCTAAGCTTTAAGCTTCAAGGTGATTCCATTCCCCTCTCAAGGAGTCTTCCAGAAATGTTACAGTGTTACGGAAAGGAATTAGAACTTTGTACTTCCAATTCGAACGGTAAGATCAATCTATGCCATTTCCGTAGAAATGAATTTAGCCTACTTCCCACATCTATTCTAACATCTACTTGTTCAGTAAATAATTGGGTCCTCAGCATATTTCGAAAATAAGCTATTGAGGGGGTCTTGGCAACCGTCCAGTGTTTGAGTATGCATTTTCTCGCCAATAATATCAGTAACGTCAGTTCAGAGTCAAACTGTCTATGGTGTTGTTCCCAGTCTAAAAACAATATCTTCTGAGGTGTGAAGTCAATAAATATGCCCAGCTTTTTCCTAACCCAGTATTGTAGTTTTTCCCAAAACTGTCTAATCTTGGGGCAATCCCAAATACAGTGCAACAGGTCCGGCAACTGCACCGAACACTTGGTACATCTGTTCGGCCAGTCAGGTATCCATTTGGCAAGGCATTTAGGGGTCATATATGCCCTATGCAGAAATCTAATTTGTGTCTCCCGTAGATTTGCTGACAGAGTGGCTTTTCTAGTTTTCTCCAATCCCCTCCGGGCCTCTTCCCACGTAATCTCCTGAAATCCCTCCCTCTGCCAGCCCTTTAAAAGTTCTGGCTGCAGTAGTTGTAGTATTTTATGTATCAAAGTTTGATAGATCCCTGATAAAGAGAAGCACCCCATCTTGAATAGAGTTTGTGATACTCGGAATGGCGAGCCTTCCCAGAAATCCGGTCCATTTCTCACTAAGGTGCCCACATAATGACGTGCCTGCAGGTATGCATAAAAGTGATTATTTGGTAGATTGTATTCTCTTTGCAGTGTCGCGAAAGCTTTCATGGTTTTCAGCAGTGGGTCCACCAGTGAACCCTCATTTTTCAACCCAAGCGCTTCCCAAGCGCGAAACGGTTTTGTATCTATACCTGCCGGAAAATCTGGGTTACCACTCAGTGGTAAAAAGGCAGAGCCTAGGTTTGTTTTGCCTAGAAATCTGTGAGCTAGGTGCCAGGCCCTTAGCGGGCCTTGATATACGAAATTCCCCTCTAGTAGCTTAGCCGCATTTGGCTTGGACATGTGTGGTAAGTATGCCAAAGCTGTACCTCCTAAAGCCGCCCAGTCCAGGTCATCTCTATAAAAGTGAGCCAAGCTCCCCTGCCAGTCTATAACTAAGCGGATCAGGGCCGCCCAATTGTAAAGTTTGAAATCTGGCAGAGATAGACCCCCATGAAGATAGTTCAATGTTAATTTATCTGCTGCAATACACGATCTACCACCTCGCCACACAAAAAAACGCATTGCAGAGTTCAACTCTTTCACATCCGAGAGTAGTAGCGGTAGCATAAGCATAGGGTATAAAAGACGAGGGAGAATTACCATTTTCAGAAGGCTGACCCTTCCCATCAAAGGTATTGGAAGAGATTTCCAGCTTATCATCTGACCACACAGTTTCGCACATAAAGGAGTCAAATTAATTGAATACAGTTTGCTGGGATTCACATGGATCTGGATTCCTAAATAGGTGATCATTTGGTTTGCTACCGCGAACGGGTAGTCATGGACCTGGTTCTCACCCCTATGCAACCAGAGAATTTCTGATTTCTGCATGTTGGCTTTATATCCCACGAACGCCCCAAAGTCTGACAATGTTTGCACAATTGATGGTATATGGGTCCTCGGTTCTTGAACAAATAGCAGCATATCATCCGCATACAATGCGAAATGTTGAGGGCGCCCAGCTATATCAATTCCCGGGAATATTTGACACAGTTTAACTGCCAATGGCTCCAGTGCTAGGTTAAACAGCAGGGGAGACAAAGGACACCCTTGCCTTGTGCCCCTTTGCAAAAAGATATCTGATGAATAGAGATGGTTAGAAGTTATATTGGCTATGGGGGAGGAATACAGATTTTCTACAAATGCGGTAAAGGGCCCAGAAAAGTTAAATTTAGCCAATGTGTGGAATAAATGGCCCCATTCTACCCTGTCAAAGGCCTTCTCTGCATCTAATGACAGCAGGAAGGCCTCTGGGATTTGGTCCCCCTCTCTAGAATTTCTCCTATTCCAGAAGTGATGTAAAACTTGCAGGATTCTGCGTACATTCACTACTGATGATCTTGCCATCATAAACCCGGTCTGATCTTCATGAATCAGATCCGGCAAAACAAATTTAAGACGCTCCGCTAGTAATTTTGTTAAGATCTTATAGTCGGAGTTCAGTAGTGAGATTGGTCTGTAAAACTCCGGAAGCAGGGCATCTTTGCCCGCTTTGGAGATAAGAGTAATATGAGCGGCCGTGAAAGTTGTAGCCGGTTTGTTCTCCTCCGAGAAATACTTGGTAAACAGGTCAGTGAGCACTGGTGTTACTCTTGTTTTCAGTAGCCTATAAAACTCAATAGGCAGCCCACCCGGGCATGCCGCTTTGCCAAAATTTAAGTTCATGATCGTCCTATCCACTTCTTCCCTTGTAATTGGCGCATTTAACTGACTTAATTGCACCTCTGTTATCTGCGGGAGTTCGATAGAGCTCCAAAATGCCTGTCTCTCTGTCTCTTCTCCTCTGGGTTACACTGCTTGCTAGTATAAAGCTCCGAGTAATAGGCAGCGAAGGCCTCCACAATCCCCTTAGGATTCTTCACTAAAGTGCCCTTATGTTTAATGGCCGCAATAAAACGGGTGGAGGATTTTAGGTTAACCAAAGAGGCCAAAAGCCTGCCAGATTTATCTCCGTATCGGTAATATTTGCCCCTGGTTCGCAGATGGGTTTGAGAAGCCTGATATGCCAGCAACGCGTCATACTCTTTTTTTAGTGGCTAAGTACTGCCTGTGGTGTATTAATGTCATAGTGGATCTATACAGGCCATAGTGGGTTGCCAACTACTCTCTCAATTTCTCCAGTCTCTCTGTCTGCAGTTTTTTCCTGCGGGACAAGAAGGCCAAGATGTCTCCCGTTAGAACTACCTTAGCTGTTTGCCAAAAGAGTTCCAGGGTCGACGCATGTTGTGCGTTGTTGGCTTGGTAGTCATCCCAAGCCCCTTCCATGTATTGTTGAAACTCTTGAGAGGTCAACAAGTACTGTGGAAATCTAAGAGCCCTGCGGTTGCTAGATCTGGGTAAGGTGTCCAAGAAGAGACCTACGGGGGCATGGTCAGAGACCACGATATCTCCTATTTTAACATCTACTGTTTGGGGAATCAGGGAGTTCAAAATCATGAATAGATCTATTCGAGACATGGTAGGAGAGGCCCGGGAGACACAAGTAAAATCTCTGCCATCTGGGTTCAGCTTCCGCCAAATATCAACAACATCTAGCGAGGACACCAATGCTTGGAATATATTTAGTTCAAATTTAGTATTGATCTTAGGTTGTACTCCGACAAAGTGTCTCGTGAGATCCCTAAGCCTGTCACACTGAGGATTAGGGGCAAGATTGAAGTCCCCTCCTATTATGAGAGGGGTGTCTAAAAAGGGGGTTAGTAAGTCAATCAATTTGTTCCAGAAAGTCTTGTCATTATTGGGAGCATAAATATTACACATTGTGTACCTCTTACCTGCAATCATAACCCGAGCTATAACATATCGCCCTTCAGGGTCTGTCACTACTGTCATGTCCCCCACATCCAGCTTTTTCGCAAAAAGAATGGCCACCCCTCTACTGGAAGATTTATAGGAAGCAAAGTCTACTCTCCCGACCCAATCCGTCTTAAATTTCAAGTGTTCTGAATCATTAAGGTGTATCTCCTGCAGAAACACAATATCTGCCCCCTTCTTCCTAAGTTGTGTTAATATAGTTTTCCTTTTTATCGGGGAGTGTATACCCCCCATATTCCAGGAGTAAATACTAAATGTCAATGATTTTTAGGATCCTCTGTGTGCCCAGGGACATGGCAGATACGGGAAGAGAGGGAGGGAGAAAGAAGAAGAAGAAGAGAAAAAAAAAAAAGAACATAAGAAGTTGAGTAGAAAAGAAAAACAAAAATCCTACCAGTCTCCGCACCAGACCACCATTTCCAAGAAACACAAGTATCCTTTCTGTTGAGGCGGAACCTGCAAGGAGTAGTATCAAAAAATAACATGTTATAAACAAAATTTTGATACATAGTACCCTTATGTTTAAGGAATACACCTCCTCCCTTATGAACATCACCTTTCCAAACATTACAGATAACAAACATTAGAAACAGGAGTGAGGAGGATGTAAGTAAACTGTTAATACATTCTTCAGTCATCATCTTGCATGTATCTTTTCCCCACCTTAGATTCACCCTTCCTGTAATATAGGTTAGCAGGTGAATAATGCATTCAGTCAGGACACAACTCTTGAACACAACTCGTCCTATCTGAACAATAAATACTAACCAAAACAACCCTAGAAGATCCATGTCATGAATATAGGCTCTGGTAACTATACTCCCAAACTGGAGTAATCTCTTTCTCCTGGTAGCACACGCCATTAACAAGTCTAAACCTCAAGAGGTATGTTCCCTTCACAGATCATTCATTTAACCCTCACCCCCCCAGCAGAGACAGGGCTCCTGGAGCCATCTTCAGCATCCAAATACTCTTGTGCAGCTTGTGGTGATTCAAAAAATTTAGGCCCTCTGGGGGTAGCTATCTTTAACTTGGCTGGGAAAAGCAAGTATGCCTGCCTACCCTCTCTGTGTAGCCTAGAGCATAGTGCTGAGAACTCCCTACGCTTCTTTACCAGATCTGCCGAATAATCCTGGAATAACAGGATCCTAGAATTTTCATACAGCACTTCATCAATTTTCCTATATGTCCTGAGAACAGCCATTTTAGTTTGAAAATGTAAAAATTTTATCATTACAGGCCTCGCCTGCGCATTACGATCCATGGCCGGTCTCTCAGGGCCAACTCTGTGCGCTCTTTCTACGCTATGCACTAAAGCATCTGCAGGGATCCCTAACAGAGGAGGGAGAGTATTTTCAACAAATTTTAAAATCTCATTCGCTTTTACACATTCAGGCAACCCTATCAGGTGAACATTATTCCGCCGGGATCTATTTTCTAGAACATCTATCCTTTGTTCAAGGACTGTAGCATGTTTCTCTAACGCCATTATTTTACTGGAGTGGACATTTTGTGTGTCTTCCACATCAGATACCCTATTCTCAACCTCTGACACCCTAGTCGAGAATTGTTTGACCTCTTCCACAAGAGTATCAACCCCTTTCTGGAGGTTCTCTATTTTCGGTAGAAATAGGGTAGATATTTGTTTGACTATTGGGTGGGGGTCAAGGATATGATTTTCCTGGAACACGTCACTGGTTGAGGCCTGAGTACCGATATCAGATCCCACTTTATTTCTGCGATCTGCATTTTTATTTCTATGCGCCATGGTATTTGGTATTAAGAATTTCTCCATACAATTTCTAGCCACCTATTTCCCAGTCAGTGTCTAAACAACTCTCATCTAAATGTGACCATATTTTGCAACCTGTCACTATTATTTCTCAGGACCCGAGAGTTAACACAAAAACAAATATATAGCTCTCTCTCTATAGCAAGTCAGAAAAACCTCAGCATTGATATAGAAAGTGATCAGTTAACATGACAATATAACAAGGCACAATTGCGGTTCATTTGAGACATATACATCTATCAATTGCTTACAAGTGTCTATTGCTGAGCCTGCAGTGGAAAAAAAGGTTAGTTAGTGAGCCTCTCCCAACCAGTACGCTGATTCATAGCACATTGTGGAAGAAATTAGAGAGTCAATAATGAAAAATCCCTTCTATATGTAACGGCTGCCTTTCAGGTTGTGCTGCGTTGCAAGAAGTCCCCTGTAACGTTGATAAAATTCTTTTTCAAAAGATTAGGGGGTATCTTCCCTTTGAGTGTACATGAGAGTCAAACATACAGTATAAGAGGAGCTCCTGCTCATACAAGCCCACTGCAGTGATCTTTCACATAAAGAGCCAGTTAATTTTCCTTTTCTATGCAAGATAAAGATCCTCAAATACACCAAGAATTATATGCTCAGTCACCCTTGGGTAATGAATCTAACAGTTCTTTTACAGGGGGTTGTTATAGCATATCATATATTTCCAAAAGGAGTCCCCCAAAATCACTATCCAGCCTCCGTTAACACTTTCTGTTCTTCTGTCGCCTACCTCCTCCCAGAATGGCCTCAAACAAGGAAGGGCAATAGTTAAAGTTGACGGAATCGTCTTCTAAACCTTCTCACCACTACCTGGCAGTTATATAGTGAGAATGTTTGCCGGTTACGGCTCTGGCTTACCGACGTTTATTTTTTTTTCAGCGCAGGCCTGGAAATATAGCGGCTCCTTAAGTCGGTAGGTGGACTTCTGCACTGTCTCCTGCTCCAGTGCAATAGGATATCTGGTAGCCTAATCCGCTGCGTCCTCACTCACCCGACCAGCCGATCCGTGTCTGTGGGCCCTGATGAATCGCACAGCTTCTGTGCCACGTGGCCGTCCAGTAAGATCCCTCTGGTCTCAGGTGAGCTTGGCGGAGATCAGTCAATTCAGTCACTCGTAGCGAACAGCTATCAGTGTCACTCCAGGTTAATGGGTCAATTCAGGGAGGCACCTCACCAAGCAGGGTTCTCTATATCTTCTCCTTCTTTGTAGTGCGCCAAGATGTCCGCCGTGAGCACGGACCTTTCAGCCACAGGGTCCCACAGCTAGTTATGGCTTGCACTTCGGTGGGGATAGTTGTATTAGCCAGCCTCTCTGTAGCCCAGACACGATCCCTGTCAAGGGCAAATAGGCTCGGGCAGCAAAATTGGGGTGAAATTCCACACTTATTACCAAGGTTGCACAGAGCTCTTTACTAGAGCTGCTATCTCTAAGCCCGCCCACCGGAAGTCCCCACATAATTTTCTTTTACTAGATATAGTGATGGAGGATTCTAGTGGATATATTGTGTATTCATAATTGGATCATCTGGGTACAGAATGAGCTATACGAATGTGTTGATTAGTATTCCATGGAAAATTAATAATTTAGAATATGTAAGGAACTGTATATTAAAATCTAACGGGACACTGTATTCAAAAACATAGCTGTCAGGAATCTAAAATCGTAGCATTTTAACATGTAGGAGAAAATATTTTTTTGTTTGCATAAAAATAAAAGTTAATTAAAAGTTTTTTTTAATTTAAACTGAGGGTAATATAGATGTATCAGTACCTTCTGCTAATGCTCATTGGCTGACTGGTACTGTCAACACTCACTGAACATTTATAGAAAATATCTATAAGCCACTTATCATTAGTACAAAACTGATAATCATATGTTAGTTTAAATTGATTCATATTTCAGGAAAATACACATTATATACACATATTGACACATAAATATAAATGTATTTATGCATATACGTATATATTTACAGTTTAAAACACAGTCCCTATAGACCGATATGTTACGGCACTTTTCAGTACCGTTTTTTTCTAACACCCACATCACCTCACTTTAACTCTTTATAACTGATTTGTGCAGTTTAAAGAGAAAAAAAAAGATGTACATCATTTTTATTTTAATAAAGGAACTGTACACTTTATTTGGGGGGCAATTGGGGACATTTTTTTTAATTAACCAGAGGTCTGACCTCTGGTTTATTGGGCTTGGCACAAAGTTCTACCGCAAGCTCGTGGTAGCATTAACCAGTCACTTGTATGGCTGTTTTTTTAACGCGCGCCTGTAAATGTGCACTCCACTTGTAATCTAGCCCATTATGTTTATGTATATTAAAGGGACACTAAAGTCAAAATGAAACTTGCAGATAGAGTATGCCACTTTACAACACTTTGCAATTTACTTCCATTATCTAAAGGCAACAGCACCTACGGAACATGTGCAAGGCTTTATAGTTTATACATCTGAGTCTGTTTTGGCTGATAGCTGTCACATGGTACAGGGGACAAGGGAATCAAAAGAATCTGAAAAAATCTACTACTCCTCTGAAATTCAAAGTAGATTTTATTGCATGTTATTTTCATAATGCATCTGTTGATTGTGTATTTCTGCTAGAGTATTTATTGGTCTCCTAAAGCAGTGTTTATACACTCCAGGCCAGCTTATTACTTAAACTGCACTCTATGTTTTATCTATGACTACTGATACTATGTGATAAATATATACATATATACACTTTTCTTATCAGGACTTTTCAAAAGGGGTAATAGATATGTATGTGCAGACCCCTGAAAACAAATGGCTAAACAAGTCAATGTCCAATTTAAAGGGAGGGAGGGGGGAGGAGTTTTATTTGAAATTAATTGAAAAGGAATGTATCAGCATCAGTTATCTATGTTGCCAGTGATTGATAATAACACCGTCCACATTAAATCCTGGGGGCGTCTTGTCTGCAATGTAAAGATCCAAAAAGCCTCCCTGTGTAACAGCTTAGAGGTTTTATCGCCTCCCCTGGGTGCATTGCGTATGCAATCTATAATTTACCTTTTTATTATGTTGAAAGATAAAATATCGCCCCAGGTCTGAACAATCCATCCCATGTTCAATGTTATTCAGATGCTCTCTGATACGTGAGCGTGCCTCTCGTGTTGTACAACCCACGTATTGTAACTTACAATCTGAGCATTCCGCTAGGTAAATGACAAACCTGGTGCGACAGTAAGTACAATCAGATATATTAACAATTCTTTGGGTTGCTCTAGACTGGAAACTACTAGCTACACATGTATGACTACAGGCAATGTAATTAGAAAAATTGGCATTTAAAATGCCCATTGACCTGAAGCCTTTTTTTAAATGTAATTAGTTTTTTGTAAAGGTAGGGTTAGTCTATTTTGGGTTAATTTAGGGAGTGTTAGGTTAGGGGGGTTAGATATTAGTGGGTTACTTTGCGTTAGGGGGGCTGGCAGTTTAGGGGTTAATAGTGTAGAAGATTACTTTGCGCTGGAGACTGGCAGCTTAGGGTTTAATAGTGTACAAAGTTACTTTGTGGTGTAGGGGTGTGGCGGTTTAGGGGTTAATAGTGTAAAAACATACTTTGCCGTGGAGGTGTGATGGTTTAGGGGTTTATAGTGTAAAGAGGTAGTTTGCGATATGGGGGGTGGAAGTTTAGGGGTTGACAATGTAGTTTGGTGCAACTGTTTCATCTGGACAAACTCTTTAAAGGGATACTGAACCCAAAATTTTTCTTTCGTGATTCAGATGATAGAGCATGACATTTTAGGAAACTTTCTATTTTACTCCTAATATCACATTTTCTTAATTCTCTTGGTATCTTTATTTGAAATGCAATAATGTAAGTTTAGATGCTGGCCCATTTTTGGTGAACAACCTGGGTTGTTCTTGCTGATTGGTGGATAAATTCATAAACCAATAAAAAATGTGCTGTCCACAGTTCTGAAAAAAAAAAAAGCTTAGATGCCTTCTTTTTCAAATAAAGATAGCAAGAGAACGAATAAAAATTGATAATAGGAGTAAATTAAAAAGCTGCTTAAAATTGCATGCTCTATCTGAATCTTGAAATAAAAAAATTGGGTTCAGTGTCCCTTTAAGCGACCTTTTAAGGTTGCGTAAAAAGTTTGTGCAGTAAATGCTATTGTGTTTGTGTGATCGCATTTACTTTGAACTTGTAATACAAGCGCACATTACCGCTCAATGTTACAAATAGAAAATATGGGGAGCATAAATTACCGCAAGTTTTCGCAAACGAATTTGCGGTAATTTTAACAGTGTACCACTTGTAATATGGATTTGAGCGTAAAGAACACCGCAATCTCACAATTGCATTTATGCTCCTCGCTCTAACGATAGCCAGTATATGCAAGCAATCGTAAAATAGCATAACATAGAGCTTTTTTTTTTACTTTTACGTCCCTTTAAGTGCTTGGGTTGTAGGATTTTAATACATTGGCCTCTATGTATGAAGCCGTCTACTTAGCTGCATTCGCCGGCCCAATACGCTCGCCTACCATCGCCGCCGCGGACCTGAATACGTTCACCAAAGTTATAAAAAAAGCTGTCAAGAAGCTGCGCACCATGTACGGAGCGATGAGCAGCGGACTGTTGTTAACTAACAGTTATCGATCTCGCTGCTCATCGGCTTCTTCGTAGCTTTTTTGATAGCCTGTCACTAAGCACCCACACTAAACTACACTGTTTTACCCCCTAAACCACCGCTCTTGGACCCCCCCCGCAACTATAATAAATATATTAACCCCTAAACCGCCGCTCCCGTACCCCGCCGCCACCTACATCATACCTATTAACCTCTATCCTGCCCCCCACTACACTGCTGCCACCTATATTCAACTTATTAACCCCTATCCTGTGGATTCCGGACCCCGCTGCAACTAAATAAATTGTTTAACCCCTAAACCGCCGCACCCGGAGCCCACCGCCACCTATATTAAACTTATTAACCCCTATCCTGCCCCCCACTACACCGCCGCAATCTACATTAAACTCATTAACCCCTAAACCGCCGCTCCCGGACCCCGCCGCAACTAAGTTAAATGTTTAACCCCTAAACCGCCGCTCCCGGACCCCGACGCCACCTATATTAAACTTATTAACCCCTAAACCAAAGTCTAACACTAACACCCCCCTAACTTTAATATTATTTTAATAAATCTAAATAAAACTTACTCGTATTAACTAAATTATTCCTATTTAAAACTAAATACTTACCTATAAAATAAACCCTAAGATAGCTACAATATAACTAATAATTATATTGTAGCTTTTTTAGGATTTATATTTATTTTACAGGCAACTTTGTATTTATTTTAACCAGGTACAATAGCTATTAAAAAGTTATTAACTATTTAATAGCTACCTAGTTAAAATAAGTACAAAATTACCTGTAAAATAAATCCTAACCTAAGTTACAATTAAACCTAACACTACACTATCATTAAATTAATTAAATAAATTAACTACAATTACCTAAAATTAAATTAAATTAAATAAACTAAACTATAGTACAAAAAAACAAACCCTAAAATACAGAAAATAAAAAAGAATTACGAGAAGTTTAAACTAATTACACCTAATCTAAGCCCCCTAATAAAATAATAAAGCACCCCAAAATAAAAAATGCCCTACCCTATTCTAAATTACCAAGTAACCAGCTCATTTACTAGCCCTTAAAAGGGCTTTTTGCGGGGCATTGCCCCAAAGTAATCAGCTCTTTTACCTGTAAAAAAAAAATACAATACCCCCCCAACATTAAAACCCCCCACCCACATACCCCTATTCTAACCCACCCAAACCCCCCTTAAAAAAACCTAACACTAACCCCCTGAAGATCATCCTACCTTGAGTCGTCTTCACCCAGCCGAGCCGAATTCTTCATCCAATCTGGGCGATGGGGTCCTCCATCCAGGCGAAGTCTTGATCCAAGCGGTATCTTCTATCTTTGTTTTTTTTTGTACTATAGTTTAGTTTATTTAAATTAATTTTAGGTAATTGTAGTTAATTTATTTAATTAATTGAATGATAGTGTAGTGTTAGGTTTAATTGTAACTTAGGTTAGGATTTATTTTACAGGTAATTTTGTACTTATTTTAACTAGGTAGTTATTAAATAGTTAATAACTATTTAATAGCTATTGTACCTAGTTAAAATAAATACAAAGTTGCCTGTAAAATAAAAATAAATCCTAAAATGGCTACAATGTAATTATTAGTTATATTGTAGCTATCTTAGGGTTTATTTTATAGGTAAGTATTTAGTTTTAAATAGGAATAATTTAGTTAATGCGAGTAATATTATTTAGATTTATTAATATAATATTTAAGTTAGGGGGCGTAGTGTTAGTGTTAGGGGTTAATAAGTTTAATATAGGTGGCGGCGGTATAGGGGGGGCAGGATAGGGGTTAATAACTTTAATATAGGTGGTGGCGGGGTCCGGGAGCGGCGGTTTAGGGGTTAAACAATTTATTTAGTTGTGGCGGGGTCCAGGATCCACAGGATAGGGGTTAATAAGTTTATATAGGTGGCGGCGGTATAGGGGGCGGCAGATTAGGGTTTAATTTGTATAATGTAGGTGGCGGCGGGGTCCGGGAGCGGCGGTTTAGGGGTTAACATGTTTATTATAGTTGCGGCGGGGTCCGGGAGCAGCGGTTTAGGGGGTAATACATTTATTTAGTTGCGGCGGTGTAGGGGGGGGCAAATTAGGGGTGTTTAGACTCGGGTTACATGTTAGGGTGTTAGGTGCAGACGTTTTTCCCATAGGAATCAATGGGATATTGGGCAGCAGCGAACATGAGCTTTCGCTATGGTCAGACTCCCATTGACTCCCAAGTTATTGTTATTTAACAATGTAGCCATATAAATCTAAAAGTACCAGCAATCCTAGAAAAACCCATGTAAGGATTACATTGTTATTATTTGTTTTATTCAGTATCCATTATATGTGCTCTTGCAAAAACAATGCAGGCACTTTTTCTACATTTCTCAAGGTATAATGTTTTAACTCAAAAGCTACTTAACAAAATTGTTTCAGGTTTGCTTATTTAAAGGGATAGCCAATTTTTTTTTCTTGAATGATTCAGATAGAGCAGGCAATTTTAAACATCTTTATAATTTACTTCTCTTCGTTCTCTTGGTTTGCTCATGTACCCACCAATGAGCAAGAGCTGGATAGCAAACCAATAAGCAAGCATAACCCAGGTTTTCAACCAAATATGGTCCGACTCTCAAACTTCACATTCCTGCTTTTAAAATAAAGATAGCAAGAGAACGAAGACAAATTGATAATAGGAGTAAATTAGAAAGATGCTTAAAATTGCAGGCTTTAAAAAAAAAAATTGGGTTTAGGTTCCCTTTAAAGTGCATACCAATTTTCTCCAGCAGTGAGCAAAACACCAAAAGAAATAGATTTGTGCCCTTACCCTATATTTATGTAAAAGAGTGGATGACCACACTTGGGGAAGTGATCAGGATTGTTTATTTGCTCGGTTACTCATTTGCTGAGCTCAGGATATATGAAACACACACACACAAAAACATTGTGATTCAGACAGTGGATACAATCTTAAAAAAAGATTGCCATTTACTTCTTTTATCAAATTTGCTTTGTTCCCATGCTATTCTTTGTTGAAGAGATAGCTAGGCAGGTGTCTGGAGCACTATATGGCAGGAAATAGTGCTGCTATCTAGTGCTCTTGCAAATAGATAACATTCTTGCAAAACTGATGCCTATAATGCTCCAGACACGTGCACTCTCCTGAGCTTACATCCTGCTTTTCAACAAAAGATATCAAGAGAACAAATCAAATTTGATAAAAGAAGAACATTAGAAAGTTTTTTGAAATTGTAAAATTGCATGCTCTGTCTGAATCATGAAAGAACAATGTTGGTTTTCATGTCCCTTTAAATCACTTCTGCCCTATAAGAGATCCGCGACCTGGCAGCAGATGAATCTATGACCACTGCAGCGAACTCCTTGGCTACTTTGTCACAATCATCTTCTAGCCCTGAGCACCAGCATCTGTGAGTAAGCAAACAAGCAGTTAGAAGGCAAGGCAAGTGATTCACTCCTCATAGAGACATCTCTGCCACAAGACGCAATGAGTGTAATCATTAACTGAATCATGCCCCATAAAATGTTCTTTCTGTTCATCAATAACACAGCAATATCATTGTGAGGGACGTAATGTAATGAAGTGTCTTTATAGGGACATATGTTGTCTGGCTGCTCTATAGTCACAGTTTATAAAAAGTCAGAGCTCACAATTAAAGTTGGCAGAAACATTTCTTTAAAAGGAGAATATTATATATATTCTGGTTTTAAAATGTATTTATAAAAAGATATCATCTGCAAGCATAGTTTTATTCTGCAACATGTTGTCTCCTGTCTATATTACCTATTTGTCTCTGGCAAGTTTTTAAAGATAAGGGGGCCCATTTATCAAGCTTTGTACGGAGCTTGTGGGCCCGTGTTTCTGGCGGGTCTTCAGACTCGCCAGAAGCACCAGTTATGAAGCAGCGGTCTAAAGACAGCTGCTCCATAACCCTGTCCTCCTGCTCTGATGAGGCGGACAGGAATCGGCGGAATTCAACCCGATCGAGTACGATCGGGTTGATTGACACCTCCCTGCTGGCGGCCCATTGGCCGCGAGTCTGCAGGGGGCGGCGTTGCACCAGCAGCTCTTGTGAGCTGCTGGTGCAATTTTAAATGCGGAGAGTGTATTGCTCTCCGCATTCAGCGAGGTCTTGCGGACCTGATCCGCACTGTCGAATCAGGTCCGCAAGACCTTTAATAAATAGGCCCCTAAGGCATCATCCAAATAACTGCTAGAACAAACTCACCCATGTTCAGTAAACTTGTTGGATATTGGGGCTGGCATTTATTTTCCTTGCTTTATGATAATAATAATAACTTTATGGCTCAAAAATTAAAATAGTGAGTGGAGAGATCAGCAAAACAGAAGTTATGAAACAGTGGTCTAAAGACCGCTGCTCCATAACTTGTCCGCTGCCTCTGAGGCCGCGGACAGAAATCAACCCGATCGAATACGATCGGTTTGATTGACACCCGCAAATCTGCAGGGGGCGGCATTGCACCAGTAGTTCACAAGAACTGCTGGTGCAATGATAAATGCCGACAGCATATGCTGTCGGCATTTATCGATGTGCAGCGAACATGATACACTACATTGTATCATGTCCACTCGTACTATGATAAATTGTCCCCACAGAATTCTGGCATCACAAAAAAAGGTGGGAATAAGGGGGGCGGGGAAATCCTCTAAAAAACAGTCCAATCTAACATAATATAATAAAAATAAAATGAGTAATGGTGACAACCATGTCAAGCCCATTAGATTAGATACTTCAAATTGTCAATTTCCGTATGGAGCTTGATGCCCCGTGTTTCTGGCGGGCCTGCAGCCTCACAAAGACCGCTGCTCCATAACCTGTATGCCTACTCTGAGCAGGCTGACAGACATCGCCAGAAATCAACACGATTGGGTTGATTGACACCCCCCTGCTGGCGGCCTATTGGTCGCGAGCCTGCAGGGGGCGGCGTTGCACCAGCAGCTCTTGTGAGCTGCTGGTGCAATGCTGAATTCAGCGAGCGTATTGCTCGCTGTATTCAGCGAGGTCTGGTGGACCTGATCCGCAGTGTTGGATCAGGTCCGCCAGACCATGATAACTAGAGGCCATATAGAGACTGAATTCAGGAAAAAACAGACTTTTTAATTCTGTGTGCACTTTTACATTTTGCATCTTGTAAGTATATTTCTATATTTGGGGCTAATACATTGTGTTTGTAATACACTTGAGTCAGGCTTTGTGCCTGTTCCCTTCTTGTATTCTATTCATATACAGATATATATATAGGAATATCTATTTAAAAATACTTACAACATATTCCCTTATGTAAAGAACATTGGAATGTGAAATATTTACAGTACATACACAGTTAAACACTTCATTAACCCCTTAACCCATTTAGACGTGTATATATACATCAAGCAGTATGAAGCTCACTGTACCGCATGATGTATATATACGTCCAAGCTGCAGAAAGCTCCAGCAGTCTCAGCTGTTAAGTTACAGCTGAGCTGGATTTCCTTAGCTCCAGGAATCTGCCTGCATATGGAACCAAAGCACGATCAGTTCTCCAGATCCATATGAAGGCAGAGGAAGCGGAAGTGGAAGGGGGAGGAAGCGGAAGGTAGTGGGATGGCCCTACACTGCAGAAAATAAAGTGAAGGGAGAGGTAGGGAGGGATGGGGAGCTACACTACTGAAAAAAAATGTGGGGAGAGGGGGTGGGGGTCCCTAACTAACAATCGCAGGAGGGGGGAGGTGGTGAGACCACTGCACTACAGAAAAAAACATTTAAAAGTATGTATAGGTACTGGCAGACAGCTCCATTAAAACAGAAATAGAGCCTTTTTTTATTTACCTGTCAAAACATATATACAGTATATATGTTTTGAGAGGTAAATAAAAAAGGCTCTATTTCTGTTTTAATGGAGTGATAGCAAAAATGCTAAAAATTCTCTGGTATTCTGGCCAAATTCTTCTCTAAAATTCTCAGTAGTGAAGGGGTTAAATATGAATATTGCATAAATATGATTTTTTTTTCATGATTTCAGCTACTTGACTACAAATCACTTATAACTTTTTATTGGTATGTGTTATTATGAGTGTAACTGTACATGTAAATGTATTTTATATGTGTTTTGTGCAACTTTTAATTTGAGTTGTGGTAACCCGATGCACGTTAAATTCAATTGCATTTACTTTCAAGTCAACCTGTAATATGTGTTCTACTTCTGATGCACTAAAAGAGCCATAATAAATATCATTTTGCTTGTGCGTAACTGTTAGTGTGCCACTCGTAATCCAGCCCTATATATGTTAGTGGTAGTAACACCCTCTGGCAATAGGCTGCAAAAGATAGGTGATAGGTCAAACATTTGCTCTGGGTTTCAGTTCATGCATGCACTGTAGCATAACTCAACATGTCCATCACAGACATCAAGCTTCAGAATAGAAGCACATGAGCACATTCTGCTTTCTCTCAATAGGTCTGGCAATCATTCAAGACAAAGCGATATAAGAGAGATTTGCCTCCCAGAATCTATTAAAAAATATAAGATTCTGGGGGCAGAGCTAAGCCGTGCTGGGGCATGGACGCACTCTGAAACAGCTCCGGAGCTGTCAGTGCTTCTAGACCATAATAAGGGGTGTCTAAAGGGGTTTTCATTAGAGAACTTTGCTAACAGGTATATCCTGTATTGACCGAGTGCCTAATTTGACCACATTAGCTGCAGGAGCAGTCACTAGATAAACCAGTGGGACTTTGATTTCTGTGGAGGCCCGGAGGTGACAAGCGCCATCTTGGCTACATTACTTCAGCTGCCAGCTATACCGGAGGCTCACACGCAGCCAATAATGAAGATACCTGACAGAGCTACTGTGGACAGACAAGCTCCTCAACCTGTGATTAGCCCTTACGGGGTTCAAACATAAGATTTAAATGCCTCATAGCTTATGGAGCACAGGTCGCATCATTTGGGACCAGATGGACATTCCAGCACATACGTAAGTGTCAGACGCCACGTGGCGTTCCTTATGTGATATATTTAAAAAGTAGTCATCATTAAAGTGACATATTGTAGGCAAGTGGCACTTATATATACAATAAACCTTTGGGGGCCTAACACTCAGTTAAGAGCTTATTCTACAGTCGTGTGATGACATCATAACAGTCCCTAACAGTGTGTGGCCATATTAACTACAGCACAGGAGCACCATCTGAACCTTTTAGGAGGTTTCACAGAATCTGGTCTTTTATTAAAATGCTGTAGAGGACCCTGATGGATATTTGACATTCTACTTTGCAAAGAACTCTGACAGTCACAGTGCACAATTTACATTGCAGTTGCAATACCCAGGTACTCTGCTCTTACTTTTGGTGGCCGAAGATTATGGCCTCTAGAAAGGGGTCTAACAAGGATAAACAGCACAAATCCCTGTCTCTTGCCCCATCGGTCTCCTCTTTCTTCCACTCTACTGACCATACAGACCCAGACATAACCCATTCGCAGGAGGCACATCCAACCAAGCCTAGCAACACTATGTCAAACGCCTCCCAGGACCCACTGGTATCTTTGCAAACCCAAATTGCTGGCCTCCTTACTAAAACAGACATTGAATCACTGAAATCTTTTATAAAAGATGAAATTCAAGATTTAAAGAAAGATCTAAATGACCTGGGATCCAGAATGGAATATTTAGAGGAAGGTCAAGATGGTCAGCTCTAACTCACAGCAGATTTCTATACAGGATTCCATGATCCAAAACATGCAAGACAGGATAGAAGATCTTGATAACCGCGGAAGGCAGAACAATTTGAGGGATAGGGGTATCCTTGAAGAAATATCACAAGATCAACTTAAAACTTATGTCGAAAAGTTTTTCCGTTATCTGCTTCCAGGAGCTCCTCCTATCCAAGATGAAGATATAGAAAGAGTCCACAGAGCCCTGAGGCCATTTGCTAAACTCCCACCCCTCCTAGGGATGTCATCTTAAAAATGCTGAAATACACCACTAAGGAGGAGATTTGGCGGGTAGCTAGATCCAGACAGATAATCTTGTTCCAGAATCACAACCTTCAAGTCTTTCAGGACTTATGCCCCCAAACAATACAAAGGAGGAGAGAGATCAGATTTATAACTAAAAAACTTCAAGAAAATATCATAAAGTACAGATGGGGATTCCCCTGTAGCCTTATTGTTACCCATGAGGGCTCCCAATAGTTAACAAGAACTATACAGATATGGACACTCTAGCCAAGAGGCTGAATTTAACCTTTGAACCTCCCCCAGAAAGGATCATAGATGTTCTGTTGCCACAGAGGGATGCAGAGATAAGCAGCCCTAGGGAATAGCAACCTAATTGGAACAGGGTTCAAGCAAAAAAGAGAAGAAAAGGACTGGCTCCTTCATCGACTGCTTCACCATCTTAGGAGTTTCCTCACCTTGTTTATCTCTAACTTTTTGGGACTTTGCTTTCCACTTATTGGATCCTGAGACTTATGGGCTGTATTACTTTTTCAGGTTTACATTACTTCCTTTCTATTTCTGGACAGCCTTTCTGGGCCCCTTTTGGAGGGCAAAGAATATGGTACAGTATTGAACTATTTTGAACCATTTTGCATATGTTAATCTTCTGTACAGTGATGATTCACACAGGTTTATTGTTATAATTGTTTGTTACTCCTTGTTACCCTACATATTATATGCATAAGAGCGGTTACTAGAGTTCCCATGACATACCCTACTCAACTTATAATACCTTCAGATTTTTCTAGATAGTTACCTAACACCGTTCCACCCCCCCCCCCCCCCAGAATGGTGTATAATAGGTTATTTACATACACCACAAGTTGGTATACTGGCTATACATGTTTATGGTTTGCTTTTAGTGGGGTTTTTTTCCTGTAAAATTTCAGTTCATAACAGACTCAAGCAGTTTTTCTTGTTACATTCCAGTGATATTCTCTAGACTACTGATATGTTGCACCTTTTCAAATTATAACAATTCTCTAGCTCTTTTTTCTTATTATTCCCCTTATGCTCAGTCAGCTAGTTGGTTACTAATAAGATATATTGCCCTGGTTAAATATTCTCATATAACTCTCTCCATTACAGCAAGATTCAAAATTGTTAGAAACACCCTGATAGAATGTGGGGCCTATCATAGTTATTGTATACACAAATAGGGTCGGACTGATCTTTTTTACTTTGCAACCCCTCTTATAATGACTAATGGCGGATGACATATTGACTATTAACTTCCTCTCACATAATGTCAGGGGTCTTAATGTTCCACAGAAACGGGCTATGGCCATAAGGGACTACAAAAGGCTCAAGAGTGATGTGGTATTGTTGCAAGAAACCCACTTTAAAAAGGGATGTGAACCCTTACAGTCCCTTAGGAAATTTGGACAGGTATATTTGGCATCTCACACCACTAAACATAACAGGTTAGGCATACTGATCAAGGATAAAACTCCATTCCACCTCTCCAATGTCTTTAGAGATAGAGAGGGGAGATAAGTGATTATTACTGGACAACTCCTTAACAAAACTGTGACCATCGCCAACCTATATGCTCCTAATACAAACTCATTGCAGTTTTTTAGTTATGCTTGTAATAAGATCTTAGAGGTCTCTAGAGGATGTCTTATCTTAGGGGGAGACTTTAATTTGGCACTTGATCCAGACCTTGACTGTTCGATGGGCCTCTCCTCGATCCCCCAAAATATTCTGAAACAAATCAAATTGGGCCTTTCCAAACTTACAATACATGATGCATGGAGATTATACCATCCACACACAAAAGACTACACATTTTATTCATACCCCCACCGAACCTACTCAAGAATAGACTACCTCATGATAGATGTAACTAACCTAGAATTAATTCAAAATACCAACATATTCCCCATTATATGGTCAGACCATGCTATGATTAGCCTTATGATTAAATGGCCCACATCACAAAAATTGGACAAAGTTTGGAGGATGGACGAGACCCTGCTAACAGACCCCCTTGTTCCTCTCCAAATCGAGAATTCATTGATAACCTATTTTAGAGAAAATATCAGCCCAGATGTGGAGTTGTGTCATGTGTGCGAAGCTCATAAGTGTGTGATTCGGGGGGAGTTAATAGCTATAAAAGCAGCCAGAAACAAACAGAGATCTTTATTATTAAAAAACCTACTAGAGGAGATAGATAAGTTTCAAACCATTAACAAGAGGTTCCCCAAGGCCCCTTCTCTCATTGAAAACATACAACATAAACCAACTTAATTTCCTTTTAGGAACAGAGGCCAAACGTAAGGCGCTCTTTCTCAAAAAAAGATATTACAAAGGGGGAAATAAGCAGGGCAAAATGCTTGCCCAACTTTTAAGACATAGGACTAATAAACAACATATTATGTCTATAAAGGATCATAGTGGAAAGGTGTGGTCCTCTTCCAGAGATATTGCTGAACAGTTCAAACAGTATTTTGAAAAGTTATACAATTTGGGGTGGATCAGCACTCACACTACACAGGAGGCCATTATGGATTACCTCACATGTCTTGGTCTCCCCTCCATAACAGAGGAACATAAATTAGCTCTAGACGCCCCGTTCTCATTAGAAGAAGTACAGAGGGCCATACTTTCTTTCCCAGCAGGGAAGGCCCCCGGCCCCGATGGCTTCGGGAATGCCTATTACTTCAAATTTATCAACACATTAGCTATCCCCCTTCTCTCTTATTTTCAAGATATAGACAACAATAAAACCTTCTCCCCACAGGCCCTTCAAGCTCACATTACAGTTATCCCAAAACCTAATAAAGTCCCAGATCTGATCCCTAACTATAGGCCCATTTCCCTCCTAAATGCCGATATTAAGATTTTTGCTTAAGTTATCTCAGGTAGAATGAATTCCATCCTTCCATTTATAATCCATAAAGATCAGATGGGCTTCGTCCCAAATAGAGAGGCGAAGGACAATACGGTACGTAACTTACACCTTATATGGCACACTAAAAGGCAAGGTCTTCCGATGGTGTGGCTATCCACAAACACTGAGAATGCCTTTGACCGGGTCAATTGGTCATTTATAAAACAAGTACTACAAGCATTCGGGATATGGAACCCTATGATACACAGAATATTTGCTTTGTACACATCCCCAAGTACAAAAATTTCCTGAAATGGAATTCTATCGTCTTTGTTCCCTATATTGAATGGCACTCGGCAGGGTTGCCCCCTGTCCCCCTTATTATTTGTATGCCTTTTAGAAGCTTTTGCTATCAAAATAAGATTGAACCCAGGAATAAAAGGTATCTTAGGGGGGGCGGAGCTAGCCTTTGAGCAGACAAGTCGCACATCTTATGAGCTCCTGCCAAATTGATGGATATTAGGGTTAATACTTGGATTATCTGGACATTTATGATCTATGACCAAGACCCTAGAGAGAAACTTCCCTTTATAACAGTTTGAATGAGGCTGGGAACATTTCGTATACTAATCACAGGAATCAAGGACACTCTGGTTGAACTCGAGGTAGCAGTGAGTGATGGCGCAGATATCGCCTCTACCAACGCAGCTGGGGTATATAATGGAAATACCGACATTATATACTGAAGACAGTATGGATGTAGTTCCTAGCTGGGAGGAGAACATCATACAGCTCATACGCAACCTATGTGGGCAGTTTGAAAAAGACCTAATTGTGACATTGCAATCTGCATACAGCAGTGTACTTATCGACGACGCACAGCAATGCTCTCAGAACCGGAGCCCCCACAGTGATATTTTCAATGAGGCACAGAGCACTGATGGTGAGAGTTCCCGGGTGACAACAGGATTGTTTTGGAGAGAGATCTCTACTATTAGTGTATGCAACCGGGTTAAAGTTTTAGGACCCACGGTCAAAGATTACTCAGGAAGGCCACGTGGAACTCTGGAGGAATCGCCCCAGTGTGTGGCTAGAGATATGTGTAAGAGGCCTCAAGGATTATTTGGCGCAGATGAGGAACTGTCCGGAGAGCGAACCCGGTATTGTATTGTGCTGACCTCGTCCATTTTGGCGGATGCCGCGGGTCGGGCCCTGGGAAGGCGCCCTCGGGGCTGCGGCAAGCGGCATCTAGTATGTAGCAAGCTGATCAGAACTGACGGGGTGGGCTCACGAGCGACCAAAGATGATTCAGTGCCGCCATATATCGCCTTAAATGGTCGGTTTGTGCAACATGTGAACATGGGGACTAGAACTGAATTGGGGTCTATGGAACACTGCTCAGCCTGGCGATCTGGAGTGGGAGAAGGATGACTATTTTGTGTTAAGTCGTGCTGCTAACTGGTTTACTGCTGCAGCTAAAATATATCCTAGTAGTTAATTCTTTGCAATGTTTATACGTTTGATTCATATTACATGTGATATCGTTTTATATAGGTTTGTTTCTGAAGTTATAATCCAGTTGAAATTTACTTGCTAGTGACTTTGTGAAGACCTTCACTAGGTTATACAATAGTCTATTGTTTGCTCATGAAGGATAGATACTGCTGACTACATAGTATACTATGTCTGACATATTGGCCTCATAGATAATTCAAAACTAAGGCTTATATATTACATGTGTCACTACTTGGCATAAAACATTGCCTTGACACGCTTTAATATTTAACACTATTACTTTTCTCCTTAGAGATATATTGTTTTTGATAGCAGCTCTTAAAATTTATGACTGTATGTGTGTGCGATGTGTTGGTTTGCGGACCTGTTATATGCTGTATTTAAAGTGACACTATTTACACGTAGTAATGTTCTCCAATAGGGAATATATATTTCTAGCCTATTTGTTGATCTCGATATGTATAGTGTAATAGGGACACCACCCATGCTTACAGTACCGCTATTATATTAGAACCCTACAGGCCTCAACGGAAATGCCTATCCATGACATGCTAGTTACAAACTTGTCTGTAGGGTTATAGTCCTGTAGAAAATTATTTTGTTAACATTGGCATAAGATTTACCCTGAAGTGCACTGGTCTTAAATAAGACTATTTTTCTATAATCCATGCAGCTTCACTCTGGTCCTGCCTGCATCCATTCCCATATGTTGCATGAGAAAGTATACAGGGTATACTTCTGATCTATATTAGTTATGTATATTTACCCCCATGTGCCCATGACTAGTAGATTTCTACTCTGAAGGAGGTACTTATATAATTTATTTTATGCTTTTACATAAGGTTATTGTCCACTATATATGCCCATCTATACCTTATTTGACTAATCCTAGCAGACTTGCAAACATGATTTATATAGCTATCATTCCGCCCCCCCCCTAAACTTTCTGTTTACCTTGTAAACATAGGAACGCAGATTCCCAAAGAAACTCCCCATCTATTATCAAAATATAGCATTCTATCTATCAGAAGCAGATATTTGTACAGAGCAGTTTGGATAAGCTGAGACAATTTAGCAGCATTTAACCTAGATCATTGTTTCAGCACAGGTTGTGTATTGTCACCATCAGATACGAAGATAACTTTATCTAGTGTATGTTATTTCTTAAGCTCTCATTTGATCAGACCATTGTATGTTTTAACATTGATAGGCTTCTTGTTTTTGATATTACCCCTCCCTTATGTTTGTTCATAATATTTGCTCCCTGTCCTGGAGGTATGTACTAGGAGAGGGAGTACTATGACTTGATAAGCTTCATGAAGGTCCTAAATGGGATCTTATAATGTAAAAACCCTCCTGTTATTCGCTATAATAATTATATAGGAGGACTTAAAATGGCCTCATTTCTCTTAGGGAGGTGGATAATCAGGGATGAAAAGTTGATATTCTCTATTCCTTTCACACTCTCATGCAGGAATATTCCAGATTATTGACTGTAATTTGGTACTCAATTACTTTTACGCTTTTGTATTACGTTAATCATATATTACATTTTGTTGTGGCACTGGATGCCCGATGTGTTCATGTTACTGTATACTGGATTTCCTGTATGTTATTTTATTTCATCCTCAATAAAAATCATATATAAAAAAAAAAAAAGGTATCTTAGTAGGAGAAGAAGAATATAAACTATCCTTATTTGCCGACAACGTGTTGTTTACCCTCACAGACCCAGTTAAGTCAATACCCCTCTTATTGGAAGAATTAAAGCTCTTCAATAAATTAACTAACTTCTTGATCAACAATACAAAATTAGAGTACCTAGGTATCTCCCTCACACCTAGTATTGAACACCAATTAGCCCAAATCTGCCCCTTTCGTAGATGTAATAGAACTCTAAAATACTTGGGAGTGTACCTAGCTGAAGATATAGACTCAATCTATGAGTTTAATTATGTTCCACTAAAATTAGCCTTAGCCAGAGATCTTTCTTCATGGCACTCTAAACACCTCACATGGATGGGTAGAATTAACGCTATAAAGATGATGGCCTTTCCTAGACTTTTATATATACTTCAAACCCTGCCCTATCAGGTATACTACAAAAGTGCAACAACTGTTCGGCTCGTTTATATGGCAGGGTAAACACCCCAGAATAAATAGATCCATCATGATGTGCTCCAGGGAAATGGGGGATTGGGAGTTCCAAACATTGAGTCCTATAGGCTAGCGATATTTTTACAGCGTATATTGGACTGGAGGATACATAGAGAGCAAAAGAGATGGGTCAAGCTTGAGGAGAACATCAATAGTGGATTTCACCTCGCATCGGCATGTTGGTCTCCCAATTTTGGGAAAATAAGTAAAGTTATAGTTGACCCAATCACCAAGGAAACCTATCTACAATGGAAGTTTGCGAATAGAATAAACCCCTATTTATCCTCGAGCCCCTCTCCTCTGACCTCTTTGATTCATAACTCTGAATTCTCCCTAACAGACCTAGGGCCCAGAACATCCACAAATATTCCTCTCCTAGAGATTGCTGTATTTCATCTATCTGAGGGGGAACAAATATTATCTCACACACAATTACAGGAGAAAGGATTTTTGTGGGCGTATAATTGGTATAATTATAGAAGAGTTCACCACTACATATCTGCACACAAACTTAGTCATAACATGTTAAGACCTTTAACCGATATAGAAAAATTGTTTGCATCCCAAAACCCTTTGAAACACACTTTATCGAAAATTCAGAATATCATAGCCCAACCCCCTCCTGGTAATATGCCACACTTCATTGATTCTTGGGAGAGGGAATTGGGGATTATCATTCTCCCTCAAACAGCATCTCAGATCTTTAGGAATACTAAATAATCCTCTGCATCAGCAACCATCTTAGAACTAAATTATAAGATCCTCCACAACTGGTATCTCACTCCTAGGCGTATTCATAAATTGTACCCCACAGCTACTAACAGATGTTGGAGATGTGGCCATGTGGGAAGTGGTATGGGCCACATGTGGTGGTGGTGTAATAACATAAATCACATGTGGAGGAACATAATAGATGAGGTAGAGGAGTTCCTTCAGACACAGATCCCTATGGATCCTTTAATTGTACTTCTTAATAAACCTCTGAGGCTTCCCGCTAAAGAACATAGAATACTTTTTAGGATATGCATTAATAGTGCTAAAACACTGATAGCTAAAAACTGGAAATCAAATATCCCCACCTCACTGCACTTATGGAGACAGAAGACTACAGAATTACTGGAATTAGAGGAATACAGATATTATATGACAGACACTGGGGACTCCTTTATTTTAGCACAGAATATCTGGAACTCCCATATTTCACAAAGACTTTATGACAGGATGACACTTAAAAATGATGGAGAGGATAGAGACGAACTAAACTAGACTACGGTAACCTACCTGAGCTTTTCAACAGCAAAATTGGTGCAATCTTCATATTATGTAACTGGAACTTAAATTGTTTGCTTATATAACCAAAGTCTTCTCTTTGCTGAGTTTAATTGAGAACCTATGTTTGATTTCATTTATTGGCAATGTTTGTTTGTTTTTATTGTAAAAGTGTAATGTTGATTCACTTGTACGAAACACATTTCTGTTATATTTTCATTTGGTTTCTCAATAAAAAATTATTTGGAATAAAAAATATAAGATTCTGCACTTTGCATGGAAACCTGTGGTCACCACAGAGTGGTGAGAGCAGACCTCAGAAATATCCTAGAAGGCTTAGACAAGTTAGGTTTAGGGGTTAATAACTTTATTATAGTGGCGGCGAAGTTGGGGGTGGCAGATTAGGGGTTAATAATTGTAGGTATGTTGCGACTACATTCGGGCGGCAGAATAGGGGTTAATAACTATAATGTAGGTGTTGGCGATGTTGGGGGCAACAGATTAGGGGTTCATAAGTATAATATAGGTGGCGGCGGTGTCCGGAGCGGCAGATTAGGGGTTAATAAGTGTAAGATTAGGGGTGTTTAGACTCAGGGTTCATGTTAGGGTATTAGGTGCAGACATAAAAAGTATTTCCTAGACATGTGCGAAGAGGAAAAATGTGTTTAGGTTCGTTTCGGACCGAATCAGATTATTTCAAATTTCGTTTTGGATCGATTCGAATTCGGATACATTTGAATGTATCAGTTTCAGCTTCATTTGGATTCAAATAAATTTGGATGTATTCGTTTTTGATTCGATTCATAAATTCAGAAGTTTGGTATGTATTATGTTGATTCAGATGGTTCCAAGTTACACAAACTGAATTATTTCACTGTTCTATCTCACTAAATCTCACTAAATTTAATTTTTATACTGAATTGTGATTATAAATTTAATTTTTATACTAAATTGTGATTAATCCTTGGCCATTCGAAAGTAGCGAATACATTTGAACTAATTTGGATTTATTAGCTACAAATGCATTCGGATTAGTTTAGTTTTGTTGCTAGGGTAATTCGGAAATTTGAATTGATTCGAATCTCCGAATTTTGGGAATTCATCCGAATTTCGATTCGAAATGAAACGAAATGCACATGGCTAGTTATGATCAAGTTCATTAACTAAAAGGCATCAAACGTTTATAACGAGTCAAATATATTGAAGCATGAATTCTTGACTAAAGTTTCATGAAGGTAAAAATAATTTACTCCTTTTTGTTTTAAATTCAATAAAAGAGGAAGACAAGTGACCTTGCTCTTTCATACTAATGTTTTACTCTGCAGAGCTACTTAACAATATATTGGCTGATGCAATTAGCCAATAGGATTGAGCTTTCATTCTATTGGCTGATTGGAACAGCCAATAGAATGCAAGCTCAATCCTATTGGCTGATTGCATCAGCCAATAGGATTTTTTTCTACCTTAATTCCGATTGGCTGATAGAATTCTATCAGCCAATCAGAATCTAAGGGACGCCATCTTAGATGACGTCACTTAAAAGTACCTTCATTCCGGATGAAGAGGATGCTCCGCTTCGGATGTCTTGAAAATGGACCCACTCCGCGTCGGATGGATGAATATAGAAGATGCCGTCTGAATGAAGACTTCTGCCCGTCTGGAGGACCACTTCACCCGGCTTGGATGAAGACTTCTCCCGGCTTCATTGAGGCCTTCGGCACGGCTTGGATGAAGACTTCTGCCGCTTCCTTGAGGATGGATGTCCGGTCTTCAGAACAGTAAGTCAATCTTAAGGGGTTAGTGTTAGGTTTTTTTAAGGGTGTATTGGGTGGGTTTTATTTTTAGGTTAGGGTTTGGGCATGCAATAGAGCTAACTGCCCTTTTAAAGGCAATGCCCATCCAAATGCCCTTTTCAGGGCAATGGGGAGCTTAGGTTTTTTTAGATAGTATTTTATTTGGGGGGTTGGCTGTGTGGGTGGTGGGTTTTACTGTTGGGGGGTTGTTTGTATTTTTTTTTTACAGATAAAAGAGCTGATTTCTTTGGGGCAATGCCCCACAAAAGGCCCTTTTAAGGGCTATTGATAGTTTAGTTTAGGCTAGGGTTTTTTTTATTTTGGGGGGCTTTATTTATTTTGATAGGGCTATTAGATTAGTTGTAATTAGTTTAAATATCTTGTAATTTGTTTATTATTTTCTGTAATTTAGTGTTTGTTTTATTTGTACTTTAGCTAATTTAATTTAAATTATTTAATGGTTGTTAATTTAGTTAATTTATTTAATTATAGTGTAGTGTTAAGTGCTAGTGTAACTTAGGTTAGGTTTTATTTTACAGGTACTTTTGTATTTATTTTAGCTAGATAGATATTAAATAGTTAATAACGATTAATAACTATTCTACCTAGTTAAAATAAATACAAACTTGCCTGTAAAATAAAAATAAACCCTAAGAGAGCTACAATGTAACTATTAGTTATATTGTAGCTATCTTAGGGTGTATTTTATAGGTAAATATTTAGTTTTAAATAGGAATTATTTAGGTAATAATATTAATTTTTATTAAGATTTATTGTAATTATATTTAAGTTAGGGGGTGTTAGGGTTAGACTTAGGTTTAGGGGTTAATACATTTAGTATAATGGCGGCGACGTTCGGGGCAGCAGATTAGGGGTTAATAAATCTAGGTAAGTTGCGGCAATGTTAGGGGTTAATAATATTTAACTAATGTTTGCGAGGCGGGAGTGCGGTGGTTTAGGGGTTAATATGTTTATTATAGTGACGGCGATGTTGGGGGTGGCAGATTAGGGGTTAATAAGTATAGTTTGGTGGCGGCAACATTGGGGGAGTTAGATTAGGGGTTAATAAATATAATGTAGGTGTCAGCGATGTTGGGGGCAGCAGATTAGGGGTTAATAAGAATAATGTAGGTGTCGGCGATGTTGGGGGCGGCAGATTAGGGGTTCATAAGTGTAAAATTAGGGGTATTTAGACTCGGGGTTCATGTTAGTGTGTTAGGTGTAAACATAAAATGTTTTTCCCCATAGGAATCAATGGAGCTGTGTTATTGAGTTTTAGGCTGCTTTTTTGTAGGTGTTAAACTTTTTCTCAGCCAGCTCTCCCCATTGATTCCTATGGGGAAATTGTGCACAAGCACGTATGACCAGCTCACCACTGACTTAAGCAGTGCTGGTATTGGAGTGTGGTAAGGAGCTCATTTTTGCTCAATGCTCACTTCTTGCCTAATAACGCTTGGTTTGTAAAAACCTGTAATACCAGCGCTGCAGGTAAGTGAGCAGTGAGACAAAACTGCTTTTTAGCACAGCTCATAACGAAAAACGTATAATCTGGCTGTTTATGTCTATAAAATAAGTATGGCATTGTTCATAGAACTGAGCAAAAAATGGGTTATTTTCCTATTGGTCCCACAGAGAATGTTCCTTTTTTTGTAGATTGTGACACCTTTTAATGGACCAAAAAAAATAAAGGAATTGTTTTTCATAATATTTTTAGGACCTCACAGGTCTCTTTTTCAGATTTAGATACTAGCTGTCTGAAAAGGAGAGGCTTATATATTCTGTACATAAATAAAAAAGAAGAGAGGAGAATAAAAAGGTGGGTGGCTGGTGTGCAGGTTTGATGACTGCTGCTTCTTAAAGGGATACTGAACCCAAATTCGATCATGTGAGCCTACAGCAAAGGACCTCCAAACCTGCATGCACAGCTTGATAAATGGAGCACATAAGGTTTAACCTAAGATGATAAATACAAGGTTCTGGGAGGGTCTGCAAATGAAAACTGATAAAAATATTTGTTTACACCACTTGTTAGGTAGGAAATCGTTGGGGTACTACTTCATAATCTTCATAATAATAATCAGTATGTTACACAAATGAGGTAAAACAACTTAACAGACTGAAGTCCTTTGTATAAGACTGGAGACATTTATCCTTGAACAACAAGATAACATAGGAATGTGAAAATGCTCTTAGCTGCATGGTTACGTTAGTAACAAGATAAGGATTTTACTCCCCGAAGAACAGATACAGAATGCAGAAAAAAACAACAGTTCAATATCAGTATAACAGTTCAATGTAAGTTCATCAATGGCTGCTTAGATACAAGATGGCGGCACTTTGTTTATATGTCTTAACATTCCACCCTTTTATTCTAACAGAATAACATTACATAAAATTATATAATATTTAAAACAGATAACAGCTATATAAAAGGCACAGAAAATTAGTAAATCTCTTAATACCAATGTAAGCCTAATACTATGGTATAAAAAGAATCTGTGTGAGAAGACTGTATAGAAATCCATACACTTATTGCTATAATAGCCAATAGGCAAATAGAGCACAATTTGTCACAGCATAATAGTACAGTCTCTCCAATACTCTCCATCTACCTCCCTCTACTGATCTATCAGCTCCAAGACCCAGCCAAACCCTCAAATACTGCATCTTTATTTTTCAAACTGCATAGCTAGCACCCCATAATATTTCCGACAGTTTCTTGCTCTGTGCACTGTACACAGTGAAGCATAACATGTGAACAGCATAAGCATCTCTGGGTGGCCTCTTATCACTTTAAGAACAGTCTTTGTCCTCTTAGAGCTCCACCTCCCTCAGACACTCTGCTTCAATACCATAGTCTATTGCAGTAGGGGTGACTTGCACATAAGAAAGTTTCCATATGCAGGTACATAATGGAAGTATGATGGTTTGTTCATGGGGTAGACAAGGGATATAGGTGGATCCCACAGCAACAGATACTTGAGTCAGAAGGAGTCTAAGAAGGAAGCAAAACAGCACAAGATAAGCACGCACTCTGATGCAACCACAATTATACACAACATAACTTTTCTCTTTTCTAAGCATCACAATGTCCTTTAATACCTTAATTTATCATATGTCATCTAAATCTAGGAAAAAACATTGTGGGTATATAATACAAATTAAATACATTTATTGCATTTCTACAGGGAATAACTTACAGCTACTCTATGTAATTTAAATGAAACCTTAAAGGGACACTGTACCCACATTTTTTCTTTTGTGATTCAGATAGAGCTTGCAATTTTAAGCAACTTTGTAATTTACTCCTATTATCAATTTTTCTACTCTTGCTATCTTTATTTAAATTAAATGCATCAAAGCTTTTTTTTGTTTCAGAACTGTGGAAAGCACATTTTTATTGGTGGATGAATTTATCCACCAATCAGCAAGAACAACCCAGGCTGTCCACAAAAAATTGGCCGGCATCTAAACTTACATTCTTGCATTTCAAATAAAGATACCAAGAGAATGAAGAAAATTTGATAATAGGAGTTCATTAGAAAGTTGCCTAAAATTGCATGCTCTATCTGAATCACAAAAGAAAAAATTAAAACAATACTCCCCTAATTTCGCTGGGGATGCTCTGTAGTACCATAAAAGGTATATAACTCCAACAGGCAAGGCACTGTCCAGATAAGGATAGTATATATGTTCTGAAGACACACATCATAGAAAACAGTCATAGGTTGTCCAGAGTCCAGTTCTGGGGTTTTGTACCAGCTTACAAAGCAAAGAATGGATCCAAAATAATTCAGCAACTTTTACTGCAGTATGGTGGTTAAAACACAAAGTCATTCGGCTAGATTACAAGTTTTTGTCGGTAAGGCTTGCGGTGCTAACACGCAGTATATGCTTACCGCTCACTTACAAACAACGCTGGTATTACAGGTTTTTTTAAACCCGCCGTTAGTCGCAAAAAAGTGAGCGGAGAGCAAAATTTTGCTCCACATCTCACCTCAATACCAGCGCTGCTTAAGGTAGCGGTGAGTTGGCTAAACGTGCTCATGCATGATTTCCCCATAGGAATCAATGGGGCTGATTCGGCTGAAAAAAGTCTAACACTGCAAAAAAGCAGCATTCAGCTTCTAACGCAGCACCATTGATTCCTATGGGGAAATACTTTTTATGTCTACACCTAACACCCTAACATGAACCCTGAGTCTAAACACCCCTAATCTTACACTTATTAACCCCTAATCTGCCGCTCCGGACACCGCCGCCACCTATATTATACTTATGAACCCCTAATCTGTTGCCCCCAACATCGCCAACACCTACATTATAGTTATTAACCCCTATTCTGCCGCCCGAATGTAGTCGCAACATACCTACAATTATTAACCCCTAATCTGCCGCCCCCAACTTCGCCGCCACTATAATAAAGTTATTAACCCCTAAACCTAAGTCTAACCCTAACCCTAACTTAAATATAATTTAAATCAATCTAAATAAAAATACTATTATTAAATAAATTATTCATATTTAAAACTGAATACTTACCTATAAAATAAACCATAAGATAGCTACAATATAAGTAATAGTTACATTGTATCTATCTTAGGGTTTATTTTTATTTTACAGGCAACTTTGTATTTATTTTAACTAGGTAGAATAGTTATTAAATAGTTATTAACTATTTAATAACTTCCTAGTTAAAATAAATACAAATATACCTGTAAAATAAATCCTAACCTAAGTTACAATTACACCTAACACTACACTATAAATAAATAAATACCTAAATTAACTACAATTAATTACAATTAAATTAAATAAACTAAATTACGAAAAAAAAGAAACACTAAATTACAGAAAATAATAAAATAATTACAATTTTTTTAAACTAATTACACCTAATCTAATCCCCCTAATAAAATAAAAAAGCCCCCCAAAATAATAAAAATCCCTACCCTATACTAAATTACAAATAGCCCTTAAAAGGGCCATTTGTGGGGCATTGCCCCAAAGTAATCAGCTCTTTTACCTGTAAAAAAAAAAAAACAATACCCCCCCCAACATTACAACTCACCACCCACACATCCAACCCTACTCTACAACCCACCCAATCCCCCCTTAATAAAACCTAACACTACCCCCTTGAAGATCACCCTACCTTGAGACGTCTTCACCTAACCGGGCAGAAGAGGTCCTCCAGACGGTCCGAAGTCTTCATCCTATCCAGACAGAAGAGTTCCTCCAGACGGCCAGAAGTCTTCATCCAGGCGGCATCTTCTATCTTCATCCATCCGGAGATTAGTGGGTCCATCTTCAAGACATCCAATGCTGAGCATCCTCTTCTTCCAGCGACTAACACTACCTTTAAGTACCTTTAAGTGACGTCATCCAAGATGGCGTCCTTTCAATTCCGATTGGCTAAAAGAATTCTATCAGCCAATCAGAATTAAGGTAGAAAAAATCCTATTGGCTTATCCAATCAGCCAATAGGATTGAGCTTGCATTCTATTGGCTGTTCCAATGAGCCAATAGAATGTGAGCTCAATCCTATTGGCTGATTGGATCAGCCAATAGGATTGAACTTCAATCCTATTGGCTGATTGCATCAGCCAATAGGATTTTTTCTAACTTAATTCCGATTGGCTGATAGAATTCTATCAGCCAATCAGAATTGAAGGGACGCCATCTTGGATGACGTCACTTAAAGGTACCGTCATTTAGTGTTAGTCGTCGGAAGAAGAGGATGCTCCGCGTCAGATGTCTTGAAGATGGACCCTCTCCGGATGGATGAAGATAGAAGATGCCACCTGGATGAAGATTTCTGGCCGTCTGGAGGACCTCTTCTGCCCGGATAGGATGAAGACTTTGGACCGTCTGGAGGACCACTTATGCCCAGTTGGGTAAAGACGTCTCAAGGTAGGGTGATCTTCAAGGGGGTAGTGTTAGGTTTTATTAAGGGGGGATTGGGTGGGTTTTAGAATAGGGTTGGGTGTGTGGGTGGTGGGTTTTAATGTTGTGGGGGGGGTTATAATTTTTTTTTTACAGCTAAAAGAGCTGATTACTTTGGGGCAATGCCGCGAAAAACGTTCTTTTAAGGGCTATTTGTAATTTAGTATAGGGTAGGGCTTTTTATTATTTTGGGGGGCTTTTTTATTTTATTAGGGGGATTAGATTAGGTGTAATTAGTTTAATAAAATTGTAATTATTTTATTATTTTCTGTAATTTAGTGGGGTTTTTTTCGTACTTTAGTTTATTTAATTTAATTGTAATTATTTGTAGTTAATTTACGCCTAGATTTAGAGTTTTGCGTTAGAAGGGATGCGTTAGCTACGCATGTTTTTTTCCCCCCGCACCTTTTAAACAACGCTGGTATTTAGAGTTGTCTGAATGGCTGCGTTAGGCTCCAAAAAGGGATTCCCCCATAGGAAACAATGGGGCAGTTTGAGCTGAAAAAAACCCTGCAAAAAAGATGCGTTCAGCTCCTAATGCAGCCCCATTGTTTGCTATGGTGAAACACTTCCTAATTCTGCACCTAACACCCTAACATGCACCCGAGTTTAAACACCCCTAACCTTACACTTATTAACCCCTAATCTGCCACCCCCGCTATCGCTGACCCCTGCATATTATTATTAACACCTAATCTGCCTCTCCGTACACCTCCGCCACCTACATTATACCTATGTACCCCTAATCTGCCCCTAACACCGCCGACCCCTATATTATATTTATTAACCCCTAATCTGCCCCCCCCCAAAGTCGCCGCTACCTTACCTACACTTATTAACCCCTAATCTGCCGACCGGACCTCACCGCTACTCTAATAAATGTATTAACCCCTAAAGCTAAGTCTAACCCTAACACTAACACCCCCCTAAGTTAAATATAATTTAAATCTAACGAAATAAAATAAATCTTATTAACCCCTTAATGACCGGACCATTTTTCAATTTTCTTACCCTTAATGACAATGGCTATTTTTACATTTCTGCAGTGTTTGTGTTTAGATGTAATTTTCCTCTTACTCATTTACTGTACCCATACATATTATATATATTTTTCTCGCCATTAAATGGACTTTCTAAAGATACCATTATTTTCATCATATCTTATAATTTACTATAACAAAATGTAAAATATGAAGGAAAAAATTGAAAAAACCACACTTTTTCTAACTTTGACCCCCAAAATCTGTTACACATCTACAACCACCAAAAGAACCCATTCTAAATAGTTTCTAAATAGTTTCTAAATTTTGTCCTGAGTTTAGAAATACCCAATGTTTTCATGTTCTTTGCTTTTTTTGCAAGTTATAGGGCCATAAATACAAGTAGCGCTTTGCTATTTCCAAACCACTTTTTTCCAGAATTAGCGCTAGTTACATTGGAACACTGATATCTTTCAGGAATCCCTGAATATCCCTTGACATGTATATATTTATATTTAGAAGACATCCCAAAGTATTGATCTAGGCCCATTTTGGTATATTTCATGCCACCATTTCACCGCCAAATACGATCAAATAAAAAAAAAAACTTACATTTTTCACAATTTTAGGTTTCTCACTGAAATTATTTACAAACAGCTTGTGCAATTATGGCACAAATGGTTGTAAATGCTTCTCTGGGATCCCCTTTGTTCAGAAATAGCAGACATATATGGCTTTGGCATTGCTTTTTGGTAATAATAAGGCCGTTTAATACTGCTGCGCACCACACTTGTAATATGCCCAGCAGTTAAGGGGTTAATTAGGTAGCTTGTAGGGTTAATTTTTAGCTTTAGCATAGAGATCAGCCTCCCACCTGACACATCCCACCCCCTGATCCCCCCCTGACCCCCCTCAAACAGCTCTCTTCCCTCCCCCACCTCACAATTGTCACCGCCATCTTAAGTACTGGCAGAAAGTCTGCCAGTACTGAAATAAAAATAATTTATTATTATTTTTTTAATTTTTTCATACAGTCTGCAGTGATGGATCTCCCCTTACCCCACAACCTCCCTGATCCCCCCCAATACATCTCTCTAAACCTCCCCCTCTAACTATTTGCCGCCATCTTGGGTACTGGCAGCTGTCTGCCAGTACCCAATTTGCCTACCAAAATAGTTTTTTTTTTACTTTTTTATATGTAATACTTGTTTTCTGTAGTGTAGCTGGCCCCCCTAAACGATCTACATCCCTCCCCCTCCCAGATCCCTTACTAAAGAGCTAAGATCCCCCTGCTTCCACATCAGTCTTTTTTTTTTACTTTAATTTTTGGCATAATTTGCGTGCACAGAGTGGCCCTTTCTGCATCGGTATGTAAAATAGGGGATTGCAGTGATGCCTCAATATTGAGGCATCACTACAATCCCTTGGAAGCAGCTGGAAGCAATCGTGATCGCTTCCAGCACTTCAGACAACAGAGGACGTACCAGGTACGTCAATTGTCATTAAGGGAGTTTTTTCCTATGACGTACCTGGTACGTCCTCTGTCATTAAGGGGTTAAATAAATTATTCCTATTTAAAGCTAAATACCTACCTGTAAAATAAACCCTTATATAGCTACAATATAAATAACAATTATATTGTAGCTATTTTAGGATTTATATTTATTTTACAGGCAACTTTGTATTTATTTTAACTAGGTACAATAGCTATTAAATAGTTAATAACTATTTAATAGCTACCTAGTTAAAATAATTACAAAATTACCTGTAAAATAAATCCTAACCTAAGTTACAATTAAACCTAACACTACACTATCAATAAATTAATTAAATAAACTACCTACAATTATTTACAATTAAATCAACTAAACTAAATTACAAAAAAACAAACACTAAATTACAAAAAAAAACACTAAATTACAAAAAATAAAAAAGATTACAAGAATTTTAAACTAATTACACCTACTCTCACCCCCCTAAAAAAATAACAAAGCCCCCCAAAATAAAAAAATGCCCTACCCTAATCTAAAATAAAAAGTTTACAGCTCTTTTACCTTACCAGCCCTTAAAAGGGCCTTTTTCGGGGCATGCCCCAAAGAAAACAGCTATTTTGCCTGTAAAAAAACATACAATACCCCCCCAAAATTGCAACCCACCACCCACATACCCCTAATCTAACCCAAACCCCCCTTAAAAAATCTAACACTAAGCCCCTGAAGATCTTCCTACCTTGTCTTCACTACGCCGGGTATCACCGATCCGTCCAGAAGAGGCTCTGAAGTCTTCATCCTATCCGGCAAGAAGAGGTCCGGAAGAGGCTCTGAAGTCTTCATCCTATCCGGCAAGAAGAGGAGATCCAGACCGGCAAACATCTTCATCCAAGCGGCATCTTCTATCTTCATCCATCCGACGAGGAGCGGCCCCATCTTCAAGACCTCTGGCGTGGAACATCCTCTTCTCCCGACAACTAGACGATGAATGAAGGTTCCTTTAAGGGACGTCATCCAAGCTGGCATCCCTCGAATTCCAATTGGCTGATAGGATTCTATCAGCAAATCGGAATTAAGGTAGGAAAAATCTGATTGGATGATTGAATCAGCCAATCAGATTCAAGTTCAATCCGATTGGCTGATCCAATCAGAAATTCAGATTGAGCTTGCATTCTATTGGCTGTTCTGATCAGCCAATAGAATGCCAGCTCAATCTTGTAATCTTTTTTTATTTTTTTGTAATTTAGTGGGGGGGGGTTTTGTAATTTAGTGTTTTTTTGTTTTTTTTTAAATTTAGTTTAGTTGATTTAATTGTAGATAATTGTAGGTAGTTTATTTAATTAATTTATTGATAGTGTAGTGTTAGGTTTAATTGTAACTTAGGTCAGGATTTATTTTACAGGTAATTTTGTAATTATTTTAACTAGGTAGCTATTAAATAGTTATTAACTATTTAATAGCTATTGTACCTAGTTAAAATAGTTGCCTGTAAAATAAATATAAATCCTAAAATAGCTACAATATAATTGTTATTTATATTGTAGCTATATTAGGGTTTATTTTACAGGTAAGTATTTAGCTTTAAATAGGAATAATTTATTTAATAAGATTTATTTTATTTCCTTAGATTTAAATTATATTTAACTTAGGGGGGTGTTAGTGTTAGGGTTAGACTTAGCTTTAGGGGTTAATACATTTATTAGAGTAGCGATGAGGTCCGGTCGGCAGATTAGGGGTTAATACTTGAAGTTAGGGGTCGACAATGTTAGGGAGGGCAGATTAGGGGTTAATACTATTTATTATAGGGTTTTTTAGGTGGGAATGAGGCGGTTTAGGGGTTAATACATTTATTATAGTGGCGGCGATGTCCGGTTGGCAGATTAGGGGTTAATAAGTGTAGGTATGGTAGCGGCGACATTGGGGGGGGCAGATTAGGGGTTAATAAATATTATGTACGTGTCGGCGATGTTAGGGGCAGCAGATTAGGGGTACATAGGGATAATGTAGGTTGCGGCGGTGTGCGGTCGGCAGATTAGGGGTTAAAAAATTTTATTAGAGTGACGGCGATGTGGGGGACCTCGGTTTAGGGGTACATAGGTAGTTTATGGGTGTTAGTGTACTTTAGAGCACAGTAGTTAAGAGCTTTATGAAACGGCGTTAGCCCAGAAAGCTCTTAACTCCTGGCTTTTTTCTGCGGCTGGAGTTTTGTCGTTAGAGTTCTAACGCTCACTTCAGCCAAGACTCTAAATACCGGCGTTAGAAAGATCCCATTGAAAATATAGGATACGCAATTGACGTAAGGGGATCTGCGGTATGGAAAAGTCGCGGCTGGAAAGTGAGCGTTAGACCCTTTCCTGACTAACTCTAAATACCAGCGGTAAGCCAAAACCAGCGTTAGGACCCCCTAACGCTGGTTTGGACGGCTAACGCAGAACTCTAAATCTAGACGTTAGTTAATTTATTTAATGATAGTGTAGTGTTAGGTGTAATTGTAACATCGGTTAGGTTTTATTTTACAGGTAAATTTGTACTTATTTTAGTTAGGTAGTTATTAAATAGTTAATAACTATTTAATAACTTTTCTACCTTGTTAAAATAAATACAAAGTTGCCTGTAAAATAAAAATAAACCCTAAGCTAGCTACAATGTAACTATTAGTTATATTGTAGCTAGCTTAGGGTTTATTTTATCGGTAAGTATTTAGTTTTAAATAGGAATAATTTAGTTAATTGTAGTAATTTTATTTAGATTATTTTAAATTATATTTAAGTTAGGGAGGTGTTAGGATTAGGGTTAGACTTAGGTTTAGGGGGTAATACATTTAATATAGTTGCGGCGACGTTGGGGGCGGCAGATTAGGGGTTAATATATGTAGGTAGGTGTCGGCGATGTTAGGGATGGCAGATTAGGGGTTAATAAAATTTAACTAATGTTTGCGAGGTTTAGGGGTTAATATATTATTGAAGTGGGGGCGATGTCCGGTCGGCAGATTAGGGGTTAAAATAATTATTTAAGTGTTTGCGATGTGGGGGGTGGCCTCGGTTTAGGGGTTAATAGGTAGTGTATGGGTGTTAGTGTACTTTTTAGCACTTTAGTTAAGAGTTTTATGTTGCAGCGCTAGCCCATAAAACTCTTAACTACTGACTTTTAAATGCGGTAGGAGTCTTGACAGGAGAGGGTCTACCGCTCACTTTTTCCAAGACTCGTAATACCGGCATTAGGAAAATCCCATAAAAAAGATAGTATACGCAATTTACGTAAGTGGATTTGCGGTATGCTCGAGTCGCGGAAAAAAAGTGAGCTGTACACCTGTACCTGCCAGACTCGTAATACCAGTGGGCATTAAAAAGCAGCATTGGGACCTCTCAACGCTGCTTTTTAACCATAACACAAGACACGTAATCTAGGCGTTTGTTTGTTTCTTCTTTTTTTTTTCTTCACCTAGGCACCTAGGCATTTTTTTATGTAAAATTTTTTCTTGCATTCAATATTCAATCTTTTACAGAGTGCACTATGGAAATGTATCTGTACAGATTACCCTAAGTATAGAAAACTCAAAAAAATAATTTAGCTAGTTTCTTTTTATTTTTTGGATACAGCTCCATGATCTCATCCTGCAAATATAAATATTTTGTTAATAATATTCTTACTTAAAAAACACTTACTTAAATCCCATAAATAAAGATACTCCTCAAATACTCCCCATGTGTCATGCAAACACAATATAACAGCAAACTAAAAGACAATTCATGCACTCCGTAAAATACTATTCTTAAAATCAGGCAAAATCAAATACACCTCAATATTGAATATTCCATTCATACAGCACCCATCCACACGCATATTACTTAAAAAAGAAAATGTATGCTTACCTGATAAATTTATTTATTTTTTGACATGATGAGTCCACTTATCATCTTAATTACTAATGGGAATACCACTCCTGCCCTGCAGGAGGCGGCAAAGAGCACCACAACAAAGCTGTTAAATATCACCTCTCTTCCCTCCAAACCCAGTCATTCGACCGAAGTAAAGGAGAGAAAGGAAGTAACAAGGTGCAGAGGTGTCTGAAGTCTATAATTACCAACAACCTGTCTTACAAAAACAGGGCGGGCAGTGGACTCATCGTTTCAAAAAATAAATAAATTTATCAGGTAAGCATAAATTTTCTTTTCTTTTTAATGACACGATGATCTTAATTACTAATGGGAATCAATACCCAAGCTAGAGTACACAGATAATACGGGAGGGACAAGACAGGGAACCTAAACGGAAGGCACCACTGCTTGAAGAACCTTTCTCCCAAAAGCGGCCTCAGCCGAGACAAAAGTGTCAAATTTGTAACATTTTTAAAAAAGTGTGAAGAGAGGACCAAGTTGCAGCCTTGCAAATCTTTTCCACAGAAGCTTTATTCTTGAATGCCCATGAGGAAGCAACAGCCCTCGTGGAATGAGCCGTAACTCTCTCTGGAGGCTGCTGTCCAGCAGTCTCATTTGCAAAATGTATGATACTCTTCAGCCAAAATAAAAAGAGAAGTAGCCGTAGCTTTCTGTCCCTTACGTTTTCCTGAGAAAACCACAAACAAAGCAGAAGACTGGCAAAAGTCCTTAGTCTCCTGCAGGTATAACTTTAAAGGGACAGTCTACACCAGAATTTTAATTGTTTTAAAAGATAGATAATCCCTTTATTACCCAATCCCCAGTTTTGCATAACCAACACAATTATATTAATATACTTTTAACCTCTGTGATTATCTTGTATCTAAGCCTCTGCAAACTGCCCCTTTATTTCAGTTCTTTTGACAGACTTGCAGTTTAACCAATCAGTGCCTGCTCCCAGATAACTTCAAATGCATGAGCACAGTGTTATCTATATGAAACACATGAACTAACACCCTCTAGTGGTGAAAAACTGTTAAAATGCATTCTGAAAAGAGGTGGCCTTCAAGGTCTAAGAAATTAGCATATGAACCTCCTAGGTTAAGCTTTCAACTAAGAATACCAAGAAAACAAAGCAAAATTGGTGATAAAAGTAAATTGGAAAATTGTTTAAAATTACATGCCCTATCTGAATCATGAAAGTTTATTTTGGACTAGACTGTCCCTTTAAGGCACGAACCACGTCCAAATTGTGCCGAAGCCGTTCCTTCTGAGAGGTAGGATTAGGACACAAGCAAGGAACAACAATCTCCTGATTAATATTCCGATCAGAAACAACTTTAGGAAGAAATCCCATTTTAGTACATAAAACTACCTTATCTGAATGAAAAATAAGGTAAGGGGACTCATACTGCAATGCCGAGAGCTCTGACACTCTGCGAGCAGAAGAAATAGCAACAAGAAATAAAACTTTCCAATATAACAACTTAATATCTAAGGAATGCATAGACTCAATCTGAGCCCCTTGAAGAACTTTAAGAACTAAATTCAGACTCCATGGAGGAGTAACTGGTTTGAACACAGGCCTGATCCTGACCAAGGCCTGCCAAAATGATTGTACATTTGTGTAACAAAATAGATAAGGCAGAGATTGGACCCTTTAGGGAACTTGTCGATAATACTTTCTCCAAACCCTCTTGGAGAAAAGACAAAATTCTAGGAATCCTAACTCTACTCCATGAGTAGCCCTTGGATTCACACCAATAGAGATATTTACGCCATATTTTATGGCAAATCTTTCTAGTTACAGGTTTACGAGCCTGAATCATGGTCTCTATGACCGAGTCAGAAAAGTCCAGCTTGGATAAAATTAAGCATTCAATATCCAAGCAGTCAGCTTCAGAGAAACTAGATTTGGGTGAAGGAAGTGTCATTGAATTAGAAGGTCCTTCCTCAACGGAAGTCTCCAAGGTGGCAGAGATGACATATGCACCAGATCTGCATACCAAATCCTGCAAAGCTAAGCTGGTGCAATGAGGATCACCGATGCCCTATCCTGCTTGATTCAAGCAATTACCCGAGGAAGCAGAGCAAACGGAGGAAATAGGTATGCTAGACTGAAGGTCCAAGGGACCGCCAGCGCATCTATCAGTTCCGCCTGGGGGTCCCTGGACCTCGACCCATATCTTGGGAGCTTGGCATTCTGTTGAGATGCCATGAGATCCAATTTCGTCTGACCCTACTTGAGAATCAGGTCGGAAAACACTTCTGGATGGAGTTCCCACTCCCCCAGATGAAAGGTCTGCCTGCTCAGGAAGTCCGCCTCCAAGTTGTCCACTACTGTGATGTTGATTGCCGACAGATAGCAAAAATGGGCCTCCGCCCACTGAATTATCTTGTTACCTCTGTCATCGCTAAGTGACTCCTCGTTCCTCCCTGATGATTGATTTAAGCCACTGAAGTTATGTTTTCCAACTGGAACCTGATAAATTTGACTGAGGCTAACTGAGGCCAGGCCAGAAGAGCATTGAAGATCGCTCTCAGTTCCAGAATGTTTATAGGAAGAAGAGACTCTGACTGAGTCCAAATCCCTGAGCCTTTAGGGAGCCCCAGACTGCTCCCCATCCTAGAAGGCTGGCGTCTGTAGTCACAATCACCCAAGATGGTCTGCGAAAGCAGGTTCCCTGGGAGAGATGATCCAGAGACAACCACCATTGAAGAGAATCCTTTGTCTCCTGCTCCAGAAGTATTTGTGGAGACATATCGGCATAATCTCCGTTCCGTAGCCTGAGCATGTTTAACTGCAGAGGCCTGAGATGAAACCGAGCAAACGAGATGATGTCCATTGCCTCCACCATCAGCCTGATCACCTCCATGCACTGAGCCACTGATGGCAGAGGAGTGGACTGAAGGACTAGACAAGTATCAAAAATCTTTGAATTTCTGACTTCTGTCAGAAAAATCTTCATTGATAGGGAATCTATTATGGTTCCCAAGAAAGTTACCCTTGTATTTGGGACTAAGGAACTCTTTTCCAAATGTATCTTCTACCAGTGAGATCATAGGAAGGATAACACCATGTCCGTGTGAGATCTTGCATGTTGTTAGAATGGCGCCTGGACTAGAATATCGTCCAGATAGGGTGCCACTGCAATGCCCCATAACCGAAGCACCGCCAACAACAATCCCAGAACCTTTGTGAAAATTTTGGGAGCTGTGGCAAGACCGAAGGAAAGAGCCATGAACTGGAAGTGTTTGTCCAGAAAGGCAAACCTTAAGAACTTTTGATGATCCCTGTGAATGGGAACATGCAGGTACGCATCCTTTAAATCCACTGTTGTCATAAATTGACCCTCTTGGATCAAAGGGGGAATGGAATGAATAGTTTCCCTCTTGAAGGACGGTACTCTGAGAAATTTGTTTAGACTCTTGAGATCTAAAATTGGTCTGAAGGTTCCCTCTTTTTTGGGAACCAAGAACAGATTGGAATAAAATTCCAGACCCTGTTCCTGCATTGGAACAGGAACAATCACTCCCAGGTCGGAGAGGTCTCCTACACAGTGTAAGAATGCCTCTCTTTTTGTCTGGTCTGCAGATAATCTTGAAAGCAGAAACCTGCCTCTGGGAGGAAAACTTTTGCAAAAAAGATTTTTTATTGAGAAAAATAAAAGCGAACAAGTGAATGATCAGTATCCGCTCAGGGATAACATTAATTCCAATATACACGATTTCTTATTGTTTTCTAAAGTAACTTCAGTTATTGTCAGATACAAGAAAAATAAAAACAGGTGAGAAGAACATTCAGACAATGATGCATTATATCTAACAATGGCAGAGGGGTCGTAACCCCAGTACCTTATCTTTGTGGGAAGGAAAAAAAGGTTAAAAACTTAAGCTTAATGATGGATAAGACATTGATAGAAGCATGACCTGAAGTTACAAGGGTGATTTCTCTTTTTCTGATAATTATTACTGATGTGAAAGAATTGGTAAAATCTCACGGCTCGTAGAAGGGATATGTGGAAGGGAGAAGGGAAAAAAAAAGGGGGAGAGAGAAGGAGGAAATGGTGAGAGAGTGATAGCAGGGGAGAGATGAGAGTGAGAGTTTTGGGATAAGGGATAAGGTGGGGAGACATCTAAGGAGGAAGCTTAACTTTCTGAGGGGATAATTTGCTCTACCCAGGGGCGCCATATATCAAGGTAAGTGTCAGACGAATCCAAGGCTGCATATGCGTAGGATTCCATCTTGTGGATAAATGAAGCGGTGGCTATGACCTGTCTGATGGATGGGGGGGGGGGATTTCTGCTTCCAGGCCTTCGCAATCTCTAGTTTGGTGGACATTAATAAGTATATTGTCAGATATTTTTGTGGAGTAGTAAGCGGAGGGAACTCTAGATGTAATATACATGTCTGGGGGCTTAATGGGTGGGTGATGCCAAGTTGCTCAAGTATATTGAAGCGTTGGGACCAGAGGGGAGTAATAAGTGGGCAGGACCACCAGATGTGACTCTGTGTGCCCAGATGCCCACAGCCTCTCCAGCAGGTAGGTGGATGGGTAGGGTATATCTTGTGTAGAGTGACTGGGACTAAGTGCCAACGTACTGCTATTTTGAAGTGTAATTCCCACAGGGTGGCACAGTGTAGAATTTTTCTGGTAATTAAAATTTCTCTATGCCAGATATCAATATCACAGACGAAACGTAACTCTTTTTCCCACGCTATATGTTGGGATAATTTATGCAGTGAGTATGGTTCAATAAGTGTATTGTAGTGATAAGAGAGAGCACCTTTAATCTGTAAAGCCAGCGACCAGCGCCTTTCCCAGTTTGTGGTTTCCCTGAGGGCTGTATTGGGGAATCCCCATGATTTAAGAATAGAACAGAGGCGGAAAGCTTCGAAACTCAGTGAACGAGGCAATTGGAGGGTTCTACATACGTTAGTATGAGAAAGGGTATTAGACCGGTCATATATGTCTGAAACGTATTTAACCTCATATTGAGTCCATGCAAGTATATGGGAGTCTGGTAGACAAATGAGACTGCTAGATATTGTCTGTCTTGAGGAAGGGTGGGGAGCTATATTAGGGGAGTGTCTGATTTGGTCCCAAAACTGTAAAATTACTGGATGTGTCAGATTAAGGTCTTTTCTATAATGAGTGGGTATCCAAGGTAAATCTTGCAGCTGGAGGCCGCTAGGGAGTAGGGCTAATTCCACCGAGCACCAGGATGCTAAGTTAGAGGAATAACTCCAGCTTAATAAGTGAGTGAGGTGGGCAGCTTGATAGTATAGTATAATGTTAGGGAGACTTAAACCGCCATCAGAGACATGTCTCTGGAGGGTGTGAGTAGCCGTCCTTGGTTTCTTGCCCATCCATACATAGGATGTGACGAGACTCTGCATTTTATTTAGAATGGATCTGGGCAGGTTTATAGGGAGGGACCGTAATAGGTAAATGATTTTAGGGATGAATGTCATCTTGATCGCTGCTATCCTACCCGTCCAAGAAATCTCCAGGAATTCCCAAGAGCCTAATAGGCCGCGCCACTCAGGGAGTCTGTCAGAGAAGTTTTTGGAGATAGCAATAGAGGTGTCCATACTAAGGTGAACTCCTAACAGTTTAATGGACTGTGCAGACCAGTGAAAATTATATAGCCTCTGTAGACGGGTGAGATCAGATGGAGATATGTGAATATAAAGAGCTTCCGTCTTGGAAAAATTCAGTTTATAATAGCTTAGAGATGAGAAGTATTTGAGAAGGTTAAATACTGCAGGAAGGGATTGAAAGGGTTGTGTTAGAAGTAATGTGATGTCATCGGCATATAGTGAAATTCTATGCTGTATTCCCTGGGTGGAGAACCCCTCAATATTTGGGTCCAGTCTGATCGCCGGCGCCATGGGTTCTATTGCTAGCGCGAAGAGTAAGGGAGATAATGGGCACCCCTGCCTTGTGCCATTGGATATTGTAAAAGGGTCAGATTGGAATCCGACCCCTCTAACTACCGCCGAGGGGCTGGAATAGAGTGCTTGTATGGCTGTGATAAAAGCTATTGGGAATTGAAAGACTTTCATGGTTTCCCACAAGTAAACCCATCTCACCCTGTCAAAGGCCTTCTCGGCATCTAATGACAGGGCGAGCATGGGCATCTCTGCTTTGGCTGCTTGAATTAAAATGTCCAGTACATATCTGGTAGCATCAGGTCCTTCTCTCATGGGGATGAATCAAACCTGGTTAGGATGTACTAGGGAAGGAAGTAGTTTGGATAACCGATTAGCCAGTATTTTGGCATATAGCTTTGTGTCGATATTCAACAAGGAAATGGGGCGGTAGCTCCCACACTCTAGTGGGTTTTTACCCAGCTTAAGAATAGTAGTAATAGATAGCCACTAAATATTCTGCCCTGAAGGAACCTTTTCCCATCACTTCGTTAAAGACTTTGCATAGTACAGGGGCTATAGTGTCAACATAGGTCTTGTAAAACTGGCCTGGAAATCCATCTGGGCCAGGGGACTTAGAGATTTTTAGATCCTTAATATTATCACTGACTTCTTTCAAAGTGATCTGGGCAGTGAGGTCATGAGAGAGCTCCGGATTAACTGAAGAGAGGTTGAGAGACTCTAAGAACTTTCAAATCTCCTGCGCCTCTAAAAGAGGGGTTGGGTCAGATTCTGATAAATTGTACAAATCTAAGTAGTATGTACGAAAGGTCTCTCCAATATCCTTTGGCGAAGTGACAACGCCACGACTCGAGTTGATTCGTATGATTTTGGACTGAGCAGTTCTGTATCTCAATTTAGAGGCCAGTAAGGAGGAAGTCTTATTACTTTTATAGTAATAAATCTGTTTAAATTTCTCCAAGTTTACCTGTGTTCTCTGAAGCTCCAAGTCCCTGAGCTGTCTCGTCAGGTCAGATATTTGAGTATTTAAGTCAATAGTATAAGAGGTAGCTAGGGAACTCTTAAGTGATCTGAGATGACAAGTTAGAGTGGCTAGAGATGAGTCTCTTGCTTTTTTGAACTGGGTTTCCTTAGTCATGTAATGACCTCTCAAAAATGCTTTCAAAGATGCCCATATTATTTCTGCAGAGATATGAGGAGTGTCATTATCTTCGAGGTAATCTTTTATTAGGTCTGAGATTTCGAGTTTGAGAGTTGGGTGAGTAATTAAGTAGTTTTTAAGCCACCAGGAATAAGGGGGGGTAGGTGTGGGATGTAGGCCTAATGTGAGTAGTACAGCGTCATGATCAGACCAAGAGATTGGAAGTATCTTAGCTAGAGTCACTTGGTCTAAGGTCCGTGAGCTCAAAAAGAAGAAGTCAATACGACTATAGGAGAGATGTGGCGGGGAATAAAAGGTAAATTCCTTGTCAAAAGGATGTAAAGCCCTCCAAACATCAAATAAATCAAATTCTGCGAACAGTTTCTGAAATGACATTGAGAGTGGATGCGTTGATCTCTCACTTGACGATATTTTGGGGCCTAATCTATCTAAAGTGGGATCCCAGATCATGTTCATATCTCCTCCCAGTATCAGCTTGCCCTGCTGGATAGTCATTACCAAGTCTAATAAACGTCTGAGAAATCTAATTTGTTTTGTGTTGGTTGTGTATGCATTGACAATGGTGAACAGTTTGTCATTTAATCTACATATTAATATAATAAATCTGGCTTGCGGGTCAATTTCTATGTAGATTGGTTCGTAATTAACCAGGGAACTAATAAGAACTGTGACCCCTCTAGATTTGTTGTTAAATGAGGCTTCAATAATTATTGGGTATTTCTTATATCTGTGAGAGGGGACCATATTGGCGAGCCAGTGGGTTTCCTGGAGTAGAGCAATGTCAATTTTAGTGTGTTGTAGCATATTTAACATTAAGCTGCGTTTAGTAGGGGAGTTGAGGCCCTGAGTGTTAAGGGTCAGAATGCGTAATTGGGCCATGACTACTATATTAAGTTAATGGAGAGAGCGAGAAGGGTGGGGTAGAAGAGGGGGAAAAGAGGGAGGAGAAGGGGAGCGAAGAGGGAGAGAGAAGGAAAGAAAAAAAAAAAGGGGGGGTAGGAGAGGGAAGAGGGGTTTAAATATATTCTATGAGGATAAACAAGTAAGTTGTTTGCACCGTAAAACTATCAAAATTGAAATAGGAGGAGTGGGTGATCAGTGGACAAGAGCCGCTCAAAGAGTGAGGGATTGGGTGGTGATGAGGAGGTAAGAGTAATTAAAGTCCCTTAAGAGAAAAATGACATAGCTTAAGGATGAGGGGGTTAGAAAGACACGTAATTATGAGTATACCTAGGCCAGTAAAAATAATATTGTAAGAGGTACGCAATGTAGTAGGGAAGTTAGTAAACCAAGTGCTATAAATAATATGAGGATATAAGTGGGGGGGGGGGGGGTAAAATCAAGATATTCATATATCTGAAACTGCAGATATTAAAGAGCCGTGAAAGGGGAGATAGGTAAGTGTAATGATAAAGATGAGGGGGGGGGGGTGCCGGGATCTTCTAGAGAGAGAAATGAAACATTAACTTGACATGTGGGAGGTCGTAAATAAGGGATATAGAGATATATAGAGTTATAGAGATATATAATAAAATAATCGTATTTTATTCATTAAGGTTTTGAACGCTAAATTCGGATTTGGTGAGAGCCGTGGGGGGGGAATAGGTTTAGAGTAAACTAGGTAGAGGGGCCTTTTTTCCTTTTTTTTTTTTTTTTCTCTCTCTTCCTGCTGCTTTTTCTTTTTTATTCTATTTCTTGTTCTGTTCTTTGTATATAGCGATAATATAATTGGCTTGACGTGTGGACAATTAGATCTATTGTATTTTTATAAATATGTTTTGAAGCGATATAAATGGTCACAGTTTTGTATTAGGGTATCTAATATTTTTTTTATCTTTTGTTCTTATTCTGTGCACCATGACTTTGCCCTGCGTGGTATTTGAAATGTTCACCTATGTTGAATTTGTTCTGTTCTTTTTTCTCCACACTAATGGCCTGAATAAATAAATATTTAAAAAAAAAAAAGAGCCGTGAAAGGGGAGATAGGTAAGTGTAATGATAAAGATGAGGGGGGGGGGGTGCCGGGATCTTCTAGAGAGAGAAATGAAACATTAACTTGACATGTGGGAGGTCGTAAATAAGGGATTTTTTCCCTCCCTTTTCTCTTCTCTTGCAAAGAAATCAAATTAAGTAGCAAAAAAAAGAGAATGAGTATGTATGTCATCCATAATAACACAATGCAGTCAAACCAATAACATATATTGACGTTAAAACATAACAGAGTCTATAAAGATGAACAGTAATAACCAATCTGACAATGTAATACTCCTATATCATGAAGACCAAAAAGTACACAAAAATAGAGGAGAGCTAAATAAGACAGGATAAATTTGTTTACATCAGTACATCATTGTCTTCAAAGTGGAACAGTCTTATGGTGTCTAAGATGAGGGTCTACCACATTATGTTCGAGTAGTGAAAGGTAAGAGGGGGGTGATTAATGCACGGGAGGTTCCACACACCTTTGATCGGTATATCATTACTGGTAGGTGAAGTAATGTATTTCTCACTATGTGACAGCTCTTGTAAAAGGAGAGATGATGACTTTGTGGTGTTACTTGAATTTAGGAGAATACAGTATAGGTCTTATATCAGTGTTGAAAACTGAAAATTTCTATGTAAAGAGATAACAGTGGTATAACTGATAGTGTATTAACCATATAACGCATAGAAAAAAGAAATAACAATAGAAGTCACAAAACCATACTAACATCACTACATTACATTATCATGAGTGTGTTTAAGCAATTTCTGGAGTAAGAAATTAAATAAATTGTACTTATTTAGTGTAAAAGTGAGGGGAGGTAGAAATGTATACCTTACTGCGTGACGGCTCTTGTGAAAAGAGAGGTGATGACTTTGTGGTTTTGCTGGAATTTAGGACTGTGTAGTATAGGTCCTATATCAGTGTTGAGAACTAACAATTTCTATGTAGAGAATCAGCAGCGATGTAACCAATAATGCATTAACCATATAACATATAAAATATAAAAAAAATTAAGAAAAAATAGCAAAACAAAGCAGATTTCACTACATTACCATCATGAGTACGGTTCACCTATGTAGTTTCTGAAATAGGAATTTAAATGAATTATTTTCATTCAGTGAGAAGGCAAAGGGAGGTGATCAGAATGTGTAAAATTCTGTCCACATTTGGTTGGTATCAGGGGCCTCCTTGTTGAGAGTGAAGTTCTTTTCTTTTAGCTTGAAAGCTGAACCGTTATGGGAGAGGTCTCCATTCTGGAGCAGAGGCACTAAGCTTCTCAGAGGAGGCTGGAGATTCTTTGGGTGTATTTTGAGAACGAAGTAGTCCTGCTGTTTGTAGGATCTTGTAGCCTTGTTCAACCGTGGAAACAATGTGGGATTGCTCTTCTATCTGGAAAAATAGCTTAACCGGAAAGCCCCATCTGTATTTGATATTATTTTGACGTAAAGTCTGAGTTATTTGTTGGAAAGAATGTCGTTTGTTCAGCGTGTGTGTGGATAGGTCAGGAAAGATCTGGATAGATTTGAATGGGTCTTTAAGTTGTTTATTTTGATATGAAGCTCTGAGTAGTTTCTCTTTGAACGTAAAGTAATGTAATCTGAGGATAACGTCTCTGGATGAGCCAGAAGGTGCAGTTCTTGGTCGTAGAGCCTGGTGTGCTCTATCAATCAGGGCCTCTTGTTCCTGAACTGACCCCAGTAATTCTTTGAACAGATCTATGAGAAATTTGGGGAGATCAGTGGTGCCCACTTCTTCTGGTATACCCAGAATTCTTATATTTTTGCGGCGGGACCTATCTTCAAGGTCCGCCAGTTTTGTTCCAAATCTGTGATCATTTCCGCTAGCGACTGCGTATATGTCAGCAAGTTAGAGTGGTCTAGATGAAGGTCTTCTTGTTTTTTCTCTAGATTTTCAGTCCTTTCACCTAACAGAGAGATGTCTCTCTTAAGTTCTGATACTGAGGCTTTTAGCTCTTGTTTCAGTGAAGAGTGATGTGAGTCCATCTTGTCAGATAAATCTTTGATAGATTCTTAGATAGATGAGTGCTGGGTCAGCGACCTGTCGGGTGAGAAACTGATCTTTGAAGGTCTTTTGTGGTGGTAAGGGAATCTCTAGAATCTTCATCTGACATGTCTTGCTCGTATGTAGACTTGTGTAAAAAATGGTCAGAAAGGGTTCTTTTCGGTAGATCAGCATGCTTTGTCTTCTTTTTTTGAAAATGAGACATTTTTTGGTTCAGGAAAGATGGTATCAGTGGTACCAACTGCAGGCTGCGGCCTCCTATGCCAAGTATTGAATGTGTTGTAGTATAAAGATTCAGCACCCCCCTAATGGCGTGCACTCAGCACATCTTCCTTTCTAGATAGTGGTTATTGAAAGGTGAGGATAAGAGTTATTTTACCAATACGATATCTCTAGTTTGGCACTCTGGATAATATTCTACCTCACTCACCAGGGGTATGTGCTCTCCCTGAGCAGGTTGGGTAAAGGGTTATATGGGATATGACCCACAGAAATTTAAGGCCTACGGGAAAGGGGGGTGAGGAGGTAGGGGGGCTATGCCCGTTAGATAAGTTATTTACTGAGATGAGGTTGAAAGGCTATGACCTTAGAGACTGGGTTCCTGCATGAGTGAATGTAGTAGTAAAGAGTTCCTGTCTAGGTGTATATCTCTTTAAGGGCAGTCAGGAGAAACATCCAGTGGGTCTCTGTAGTTTGGGTTAGAGATATAAAATTAAATTAGCCAGATGAGGTATCAGATAGAGGCAAAACACACATCAACAGTTCTGTAGTTAGAGAATGAAATGAAATTAGGGATGGGGGAACTGCAGCAATGCAGCTGTAAAGTTGCTATAAAAACCTCTAACCGGCTTTTCCTTTTTCTTTATGACTCTCCCTCACTCACAGACTTAGTAGATTCCTTAATTTCCTCAATAAAAATAAGAGTTATAAGATTTCTAATGGTTTATGGGGTTGAGGAGGTAGTATATTTAAGAAGTCCTAATCGCGGTATTTAAACCGCACAGTGCAGCAGACTTAGGAGAGGCCTTATGTAAAAGCCACATGGGTGCGGCCCAGGAGTATGAGTAAGAAGTGCCCCTTAAGTTATAAAAGTAGCTCTCCCGCAGTAAACTGCAAAAGTACCTGTGTGCAGTGATGGTCCGGTGAGTTGCGGGGCTCCGGGATGTTTGGCTGAGTGGGTTGGTGCTGGCTCCCAAACAACTACGCCTCTCGTGAGAAGTATCGAGGCCAGGCCTCTGTGAGGCGGGATTCTCCCGGTCTGCACAATGTGTGACGGTGAGCGTGTAGGAGCCGTTACTCGTTTGAGGTATGAAAGAGGGGGAGGAAAACTTTTGAACTCTAGTTTGTATCTCTGGGACACTATTTCTATTGCCCAGGGATCCAGAACATCTCGAACCCAAGCCTGAGCAAAGAAGGAAAGTCTGCCCCGTACAAGATCTGGTCCCGGATCAAGGGCAGGCCCTTCATGCTGTTTTTTATTCAACAGCAGACTTCTTGGATTGTTTTCCCTTATTCCAAGACTGATTGGGTCTCCATGAAGGTTTGGACTGTTCCTGGTTGGAGGCAGAAGAGGAAGAATTTCCCTTGAAATTTTGAAAGGAATTAAAATTGTTCTGTCGTCCCTTTTGTTTTTTTCTCTTATCCTGAGGGAAAAGATGACCCTTACCTCCCGTAAAGTCAGAGATTATTTCCATCAAGCCAGGTCCAAACAAGGTCTTCCCCTTGTAAGGAATATCTAAAAGCTTAGACTTAGAGGATACATCCGCAGACCAAGGTTTAAACCATAAGGCTCTGTGAGCTAGAACAGAAAAACCTGAAATCTTTGCTCTCAGCATGATAACTTGAAGGGAAGCATCCGTAATAAAGGAATTAGCCAATTTTAGAGCTTTTATCCAATCCTGGATTTCACCCAGGGAAGTTTCAGTACTGATAGCATCAGTCAACGCATCAAACCAATATGCCGCCGCACTAGTGACAGTAGCAATGCACACAGCTGGCTGACATTGTAAGCCCTGGTGCACATACATCTTTTTAAGTAACCTCTTTAATTTTTTGTCCATAGGATCTTTGAAAGCACAACTATTCTCTATGGGAATAGTAGTTCTCTTAGCTAAAGTGGAAACAGCTCCTTCCACCTCGGGGACTGTTTGCCAAGCCTCCTTAACTGAGTCGGCTATGGGAAACATCTTTTTAAATATAGGAGAGGGAGAAAAGGGTATACCCGGTCTCTCCCACTCCTTAGCAATAATCTCAGAAGCTCGGTCTGGAACTGGAAAAAAGTCTATCGAGGAAGGTACCTCAAAATATTTGTTCGTCTTACTGGATTTCTTAGGATTAACAACGACCGTGGAGTCGCTGTCGTCCAAATTAGCTAAAACCTCCTTAAGTAACAGACGGAGGTGATCTAGCTTAAACCTGAAGGATACAACTTCAGTATCAGCAAGAGGCATTACACTGTCAGAATCTGAAATTTCACCTTCAGATGCTACTCCGTTATCCTCCTCCTCAGGCTTCTGTGAGGGGACATCTGAAATAGCAACAACTGCGTCAGAAACCTTGCTTACTGAATGTCTGATTTTCCTCTTACGCTTTCCCTGCAACATTGGGAAAGCAGACAACGCATCTGAAACTGCAGAAGACAAAAGAGAAGCAATTTCCTTTAAAGTAACTCCGGCGGGAGCTAGAGAGAAAGCTCAGGGCACTGCATGTGAGTGCAGTAAAATTTGGGACACTTGAGGAGAAAGCTGCGGCATATATTGAACATTGTCATTAGATTCCTGAACAGCATCCTCTTTAGAAAATGTTGTCTCAGAAAAAATTCTCTCCCTATAGCTTAAAGTTCTCTCAACACATGAGGAACAGAAAGGGATTGGTGGTTCCACATTGGCATCAAAACATAGCGAGCAAGTGACACTTTGTAAGGCCTCTTGGTCCATCTTCTAACTCACAATTAGCAAATTGACATAAAAATATATAATTTTTTAATAAAAGGCAAAAACCAGAAAAAAGTTACTGTCTCTTGAAATAATAAAGTGTAACTTTTTTATTCTGTTTAAATAAATGTAGTATAAATAACCTCAAAATGCTAAAATAAACTTTTAAACACCTCCACACCTCAGCAACACTTTGCTGAGGTGCCTACCTCCTCTGAGCAGGAGCCGACTGTCCCCGTAACTTGGCTTCAATCGCACAGACAGTCTCAACTGATAACACGCAGTTGTGTTAATCTGCGGTGTTAACACGTAGCTAACATATAGCGATGCGTAGAATGTCTTACAATGGAGCGGAGTGACTTAAAATGGCGCGCAATAACTTTCCGCTTCCTTGCGTACCTCCCATCGTGGGCGTGTTAAGAAGAAAACTCCCGGTCGGTTAATTAAGTTAAAAACCCACCGGGAGTGTGGAACCACCGCCATTAAATAACCAGCCCCAGTGCCTGCATCTATGCTGCCCCCTATGCTCCAGGGGAGTCTTTGATAAAGTTAGTGATGAGGTCTGTCCCTTCAATAAACAACCCTTTAGTCAATAATGTGCCCAACCTTTTTTATTTATATCCCCCAGAAATCCAGCCAGCACTTACCTCATCTTCTGCCTGACAGCAAGGCAGTTGTCAGGTTTGAGAGGTCCTCTCCCTCACATGGACCTGTAAAATAAAGAAAAGTCCTGAGTCAAAATCCCTCAGGTTTTTAGAGTTAGGGCAGCAACAATATATGGGAGGCGCAGTGAGAATTATGTTCCACAAGTTCCCATTGCTCTAAAGCCACCATTGCTCTACTGAAGAGACTGATATGGACTACGGCTACACCCTAGAACAAAGCAGTACAATCTTGCACCACTTTTAAAATAATAAACTCTTGATTGAAGAATCTTTTCTAACACCTAACTTTACCACTTCCTAGCACTAATGTAGGCAAAGAGAATGACTGGGTTGGGAGGGAAGGGAGGTGATATTTAACTGCTTTGCTGGCTTTGCTGTGGTGCTCTTTGCTGCCTCCTGCAGGGCAGGAGTGGTATTCCTATTAGTAATTAAGATGATCCGTGGACTCATCGTGTCATTAAAACACTTAAAACCAACTGTTCACTACACAAAACAAAACATTGACAGCACAAACTTTAACAACCACAATCAACCTGAATTCCAGCACATATACTTACATTCACTGAAACACAGCAATTAGAAATACTACATTCTAGCAAAACACTACAAATAATTAAAATCTCATAACAACCTTTAAAGGGATAGTCAACATCAGAATTTTTGTTGTTTTAAAAGATAGATAATCCCTTTATTGCCCATTCCCCAGTTTTGCATAGTCAACACTGTTATATTAATATACTTTTTTACCTCTGTGATTAACTTGTATCTAAGCATCTTCTGACAGCCCCCTGATCACATGACATTTTATTAATTATCTATTGACTCCTTTTAGCCAATTAGTGCAGTGTCTGCCACAATCTATGGGCGTCATCACAATGTTATCTATATGGTTTACATGAACTAGCTCTCCCCTGTTGTGAAAAGCAAACAAAAAGCATGTGATAAGAGGCGGCCCTCAAGGGCTTAGACATTATCATATGAGCCTTCCTAAGTTAAGCCTGCAACCAAGAACACCAAGAGAACAAAGCAAAACCGGGGATACAAGCAAATTTCAAAGTTGCCCAAAATTACATGCCCCATTTGAATCATGAACCTTTTTTTTATTTATTTTTTGTTCTTGTCTGTCCCTTTAACTATGGTTTAGTAAATTTTACCCCGCACAATACTATAAGATCATGCTAATAATGCAATCACTTTAGAAAATCAATAAACTCTAGTTGCACATTTACAAATAAAATCCCCGCCATGAATTGACAAAGAAAACACACAAACACCTAAATATTATATTCTGGGAAAGGTCAGATAATAATGTCACTGTCACATGCACAGTGCAAACCCACTGTTAAAGAATCATGTTTCTCGCAAATAATTTAGTTTATGATTTTTTTTTATTTATACAATTTGATATTCAACACTTTTTTTGCAGCTCTCTGACTAAATATAACCATTTTATACAACAAAAAGGAAATTTCTGAAAATAATAATAATTTACACTAATAGATTAAAAGGAAAATTTACCAAAATTTCCTCCCCTTTAAACTGTTCCGAGTTATCGCTTTTACATGATGGAATATATATAATTGTGACAAGTAACTCCTTTAACCCTACCCTGGCATGTGAAATAGCTGATTTAGCCTGTTATACTGGAGCCTCATCTATTGAATAGCCCAAGTAAACACAGTCAGAAGAAGAAATCACACTCTCAGTGGGGTGACGGATAAAATCAAATGACAATTTTCCATTGCTCTGTACAAGCACTAAGCTCTGGTTTTCCAAACAAAATGAGATATGCTATTACCTGAAACTGAACCCATTGTAATAGGTTGTGATTTAAAAGCACTAAACCAGCTACTTCTTATATACGAATAAACCTGCAAATGCAAATTCTCCTAAATTTTTAAACTATGTTACTGGTACAAGTCAATGAAAACACCTTAATCTTAAAACAATTTTCCAGTGTACTGTCCCTTTAAGGGCTGACCAGTTATAATATGCATATGACATATATAACTGAGCCATGATTAGAAAACTTGTATTACTTACCATTATATTTTACTTCTTTACTGTATCATAACCTGCATATATGTAAATGAGAGCCATCCCAGCATAAATAATAGTACACAGAAATATGTTACCAATTAAATTAAAACTCTACTGAATTACTCTACTTGCAACAGAAACTGACCCAAATACTTTAGATACATTTAAAAAAAAATACAGTGTATAGTCTTTTCTTTTCTCTCTTATTTTTTTCACAAACTCCTTGCATGAATCTTACATTACGCACATAACATACTTAAATCAACCTATTAATCACTTGCCAGAAAACTCTTACACTTACCAGACTTAAAATCATGGCCATCAGGGCACTTAACAAATTCCTTAGTTCACTTGCAAAAACAATATATTTTATGTGCCAACAACACATCAAATCTCTCATCAATCCTATTACTGACACACAGAATTAATCATTGTACACATTTTTATTATTACATGACTCTAAAATCAAGTTACAGCAATAAAAAACAAATCATTACAGCATCAGCTTTCTTAGCTAAGAAACACTGATACGCACACACAAGCTTATATCAATATACATACCGTGAATTCACTCCCATCATTCAGCAATTTTAACAAACTGCAAACTTTTAAAGCTACAGAAAACATATTTTATAAATGCTCTATCTCTGTAAGGAAAACATATATTTATTAGTAACAGAATAACAAGATAAAACTCTTTACTAAATTTAAAATGTATTTTAGGAGTGTCCAAAATTGTTCAGAATGGCCATTTCCAAACAATTTAAGACGTCTAACAAATAATTAGACATAAATTCTTTGAACTTCATTAGAGAGCTTTACAAGTAACAAAAACACAGTGAAACACTTCTAACACATATATTACACAGAAAGGGTTTTCACATACAACGCTATTTTTCAAGATACATCCTTACATCTCACATTACAACATTTTTTCCATAAGATTTAAGCTAAAGAATCAGTCATAGACTTATTTTCCGTCAGTAAACTAAGGTCTATGGCCCATATTTATCAAGCTCCGTAAGGCGCTTGAAGGGCCGTGTTTCTGGCGAGTCTTCAGACTCGCCAGAAACACAAGTTATGAAGCAGAGGTCACAAAGACCGCTGCTCCATAACCTGTCCGCCTGCTCTGAGCAGATGGACAGACATCGCCGCAATTCAACCAGATCAAGTACGATCGGGTTGATTGACACCCTTCTGCTGGCAGCCAATTGGCCACGAGTCTGCAGGGGGCGGTGTTGCACCAGCAACCAGTGTTGCATCAGCGCCGTATTCAGCGATGTCTGGCGGACCTGATCCGCATTGTCGGATCAGGTCCGCCAGACCTTGATAAATAGGGGCCTATGAGTCAGTTTCTGTGCAGCGTCTCATGAGACTATTGCCAAGAGCTCTTGAAATAAAAAATATATATATATCTCTCTCATCACATTCCTTCAGATTCAAGCAACAGCAGACTAAACGTTTTACCTTGAGCAAATTCCATATTCACTTCATACTTGTTTACACAGGACAGCACAACACGATACACACAAATAATCATCAATCAGTGAGTACTCAGCTCCAGTGACATCCATGATTATCTATATTTATAATATGATGCAAGACTCAAACTTGCAGAGGAACTATTAAGTTTTTAAATATCATACAAGACTCAAACTTGCAGATTAACTATTACAGTGCCAGACTCAAACTGGAAGAGGGACTATTAACCCTTTAAACTTGCTTAAGAGGACTTCAACCCATTTTATATATTATTAAAGTCCCAGACTCCAACTGGCAGAGGGACTATTAACCCATTAAATACAGAGCAAGACTCAAACTTGCTGTGGTCAGCGCAAATATCTCAAACTTGCCTGAAAGGACTCCAAACCCTTATTATTTCCCCTTAACGCTGGCCAGACCTTGGGTCCAAATTCACAGAGGGAAGCAAGAGATTTAAACACTTCTTACTTACCCAGTGTAAATTCCATCTTCTGACACCAGAACTGTTAGGTCTGAAATTGCCAGGGTACCACTTCATAATCTTCATAATAATAATCAGTATGTTACACTTAGCACTGGAATTGAGTATTTAACATTCAAGGCCTTGGGGAGCAAGAATCAGTCATGCACACACAATGGAATCTAAGTCTACCCTGGTTTATTCTTAGCAGGGCTGGATTATATATTTCAAATCACATACATGTAATGACACAGAGGGTCTTCATACACACCACCTATGACAAATGAGGTAATACAACTTAACAGACTGAGGTTCTTTGTATAAGACTGGAGACATTCATCCTTGAACAACAAGAAAACATAGGAATGTAAAAATGCTCTTAGCTGCATAGCTACGTTAGTAACAAGAGGATTTTACTCCCCGAAGAACAGATACAGAATATAGAAAAAAACAACAGTTCAATATCAGTACAACAGTTCAATGTAAGTTCATCAATCGCTGCTTAGATACAAGATGGTGGCACTTTGGTTATATGTCCTAACACTACTTTTAATTGAGGATGGGTTCACTTAAACATAAACATAAAGATCCATGAACAGACATTGTTCAGAGGCATAACATTATGGAGAGCAATAAGGTATTCAATAGTGATATGGAAATGTAAATAAATGTCATTACCCCAGTTGTGCAATACTATCAGCATGTTGGTGTCTTTAAAACAAAATACAATCACAAATGTAGCACAAACAAGTGATGCTGTTCAAGCAAACTAAGCTATTTTAACTAACAGTGACACTTGAGGGCTTATTTAGAAAAAAAATTGACACTGTCCTCTACAACACATATTAACAAAAGAGAAACCCACAGTGTGCAATGGCATCAGTATTGGAGATATTTAAATCCAAAGTAAGAACACTCACAAGTAAAGCCCATCTTCCTTTAATGGTTCAATATTTGTAAAAAATAAAATAAAAATAGAATGTCAAAATTAAACTTGCATGATTCGGATAGAGCATGTATTTTTAACCCTTTGAGTGCTAAGCTGGATTTAATTGTTTTCTGTTTTTTAATATTTTAAAAAAAATTGACTCCACCCCACCCAGATTCCCAAGACTTATACCCTTGGGAAGGTTAAGCGATTACCTTTCCAACAGTGGGTCTTGGGGGTCTGTAGCTGCTTAGATGCTATAGATACAGGCTTCTAAGCAGCATGCCCACTTTCCCTATACTTTGTATTGTAAATTTTAAATAAAGTTGTGCAGTGACGTCATCACGTCATTGTGCATGATGTCACTGCATGTAACGGGAAGCCCCGGCAATGCCTGTCACTATATAGGCCCGATCGCCGGGGTGGGAGTCGGTGGGAGCCCCCAGATTGCTCTAAAGGTGCTTGAGTGCTTACAACGTATCCTACCATAGCGTCCCTTTTAATTCAGATGGCGACATATAGTGCAAGCTGACACATTTGTACCCTGTGCCTGAAGGTCATCTTGAATTTGTCTGGAAGTTGATCAAGGTTCTTTATCCACCATTCAAACAATCCTTTGTTGCAACCTTTGATTTTTTTTTTCTTTCATCCATGTCCAGTAAGATTAGTTACAATGCCATGGGCTGTAAACTTCAGTGGACACAGGAACATTAAAATCTCTGGAGATGGACTTGTAACCTTTAGATGGTCCATGCTTTTTTTTGTTCTCAAATTCTCAGACAATTCTTTGCTGATCTTTCTCTTCTCCATGCTCAGTGTGTCACAAAGAGACACACAACAGAAAGGTTGAGTCATTTTTTTTACCGTTTTAACTGGTTGCCGGTGTGGTTTCTATATTGGAGAAAGAAAGAGTTTAGGAGTTTGAGGCGCAAATTAATGCTTAAACCTAAATGCAAATATATAAAAAAATATATAAAATATATGAAATATATAAAAAATATAAATATATATATATATATATATATATGTAGTGTAATATTAATTTCAGAGATGTACCCCTTAAAAATGGATATGGACTTGTTTAAAAATATCACTGCAATTCAGGAGTATCTAGAAAAAAATTTTTTATTTGATATAAATAGAATAAATAAATTGATAAATAGATGCAAATTTGATAAAATATATATAGAAAGATCATATGTCTGTGTAGTTCTAGGAGCTATAGAATAATTCAGGGTGGAGTTTTTTCTAATAAATGTATTACACCTAGTACATTGAAACACCTAGTGTAGTATATGATAAAAGGTCAAACTCGTATAGTATAATCATAAATACATAAAAAATCAATCAATAAAAAATCTTAGAAAATAGATGCATAAAAAGTATATAAAAGATCGCTCTATATATATATATATGGAGTATTGGATATTGGGGTCAATATCCCCCTAGGAACAATGCATTACATAAATGAATTACATAAATGAATTACATAAATGAATTTGGGGATGAGCGCCAAAGATTTGACAGTAATTCAGTAAATGAGGCTTAATACAATATATTAGCCTTAATGCAACATATTAGCCTATGAGCAAAGAACAATTTAAAATTTATAAGCAAAAGCAGTTTAAAATTTATAAACGAAAACAATTTTAAAAAATTACGGTTATTTGGCCTATTCATAGATAAAGAATGGAAAGGCTTTATATCAGAGCCCAATATATATGTATATATATATATATACAAAGCCTGTATCTGTGTGTAACCAGAAAAATGGATACAATTGTAGATTTGACAGTTAAGAGTTTTGATGAGAACAGGGTTGAAATCCTTTTAGGGATCAAAAGACGCAGTCGGCTGACTGTTTAAATAATGGTTTTTATTTTGCAAATATTTTCTTAGGAGCAAGCCATGTTTGAAAATTCCTTTTGTTAAATTAGACTACCGGTAGATTTATTAGATAGCAAGATGAAGTTGCCGGGTGATAGGCAAAGTTGTGAATGTTTGTGAGTGTTGCCACAGCTCTACGGACTAAGAGATATAGGGACAGTAAGGAGCGGTTTGTTTTTTACTTACTGTATCTTAGCCGATTATGGAGCCTGGTTGCTGGTCCGGGTGTAGATCCTCCATTCAGCTGGAGTAATGGTGATGTACTTCCAGAATTTGTGGGTTGTTGTCGAGTGGTGTTTTCCTCTGGATGTCGATTTTTTCTCTCACTTGTTTCTCGAGAAAGGGTCTTGAGAAAGGCCCTATAGGTTGGCCGAAACGCGTTGGCAATATATGGTGATATACATTTCAATTGTTTGTAGTTTTTTGTAAACAGTACTGCTCTATGTTGTTATTATTTCTTTTTCACAGGATTTGAAGATAAACACATTCACAGCATTTTTTATTGTCTACTATTTTGGATTATAATCACATAACTTTTCTGTTTTTTCTTTGAGTTTGGGACCACTACAGCTGTTATTTATTCATCCCCCTTTTTTAAATATATTTTTTCGTATATATTTTTTCACATTTTTTCACCTCTTTGGATTTTTGGATTAGTTTGGCCTAGATTTAGAGTTTGGCGTTAGCCGTCAAAACCAGCGTTAGAGGCTCCTAACGCTGTTTTTTACCACCCGCTGGTATTTGGAGTCAGTCAGGAAAGGGTCTAACGCTCACTTTCCAGCTGCGACTTTTCCATACCGCAGATCCCCTTACGCCATTTGCGTATCCTATCTTTTCAATGGCATCTTTCTAACGCCGGTATTTAGAGTTTTGGCTGAAGTGAGCATTAGAAATCTAACGACAAAACTCCAGCCGCAGAAAAAACTCAGTAGTTAAGAGCTTTCTGGGCTAACGCCGGTTTATAAAGCTCTTAACTACTGTGCTCTAAAGTACACTAACACCCATAAACTACCTATGTACCCCTAAACCGAGGCCCCCCCACATCGACGATACTCTATTAAAATTTTTTAAACCCTAATCTGCCGCTCCGTACTCCGCCGCCACCTATGTTATCCCTATGTACCCCTAATCTCCTGCCCCTAATACCACCGACACCTACATAATATTTATTAACCCCTAATCTGCCGCCCCCAACGTCACCGCCACCTACCTACACTTATTAACCCCTAATCTGCCGACCGGATCGCACCGCTACTATAATAAATGTATTAACCCCTAATCCGCCTCACTCCCGCCTCAATAACCCTATAATAAATAGTATTAACCCCTAATCTGCCCTCCCTAACATCGCCAACACCTAACTTCAAGCATTAACCCCTAATCTGCCGACCGGAGCTCACCGCTACTCTAATAAATTTTTTAACCCCTAAAGCTAATTCTAACCCTAACCCTAACATCCCCCTAAGTTAAATATAATTTTTATCTAATAAAATAAATTAACTCTTATTAAATAAATTATTCCTATTTAAAGCTAAATACCTGTAAAATAAACCCTAATATAGCTACAATATAAATTATAATTATATTGTAGCTATTTTAGGATTAATATTTATTTTACAGGGAACTTTGTATTTATTTTAACAAGGAACAATAGCTATTAAATAGTTAATAACTATTTAATAGCTACCTAGTTAAAATAATTACAAAATTACCTGTAAAATAAATCCTAACCTAAGTTACAATTAAACCTAACACTACACTATCAATAAATTAATTAAATAAAATACCTACAATTATCTACAATTAACCCCTTAATGACCGAGGACGTGCAGGGTACGTCCTCAAAAAAAAGGCAGTTAACGCCTGAGGACGTACCCTGCACGTCCTCGGTGTGGAAAGCAGCTGGAAGCGATCCTGCTTGCTTCCAGCTGCCTTCCGGTTATTGCAGTGATGCCTCAATATGGAGGCATCCTGCAATAACCATGTATGGCCATCCGATGCAGAGAGAGCCACTCTGTGGCCCTCTCTGCACCGGAGATCGGTGGCTTCCTTCGTTGGTGGGTGGGAGCAGGACTGGGAGGTGGGTGGCGGCCATCGATGGCCTTGGAGATGTGCGGGGGGGGCGGGATCGTGGGCGGGGATGACCGGGTGCACGATAGGGAGGGGGCGGGCGCGTGCATGGGGGGGAGCGGGTGGGAATGCTGCACTACAGAAAATTTGCACTATAGGTTTGGTAATCAGGCTTATAAACTGCAATAAAAATAAAAAAGCTAAATCAGGGGGTGTTGGGTTGTTATGTGGGAGGGAAGCTACACTACAGAAAATAAACTGCTAAAAAAAAACAAAAAAAAATTTTTTCTGCAAACTGGGTACTGGCAGATAACTGCCAGTACCCAAGATGGCCCCTAAAAAGTCAGAGGGGGACAGTTAGAGAGGTGTTTGGGGGGGGATCAGGGAGGTTGGGGGCTAAGGGGGATCCTACACAGCAGCATATCTAAATATGCTATATTTAAAAAAAAAAAAACAAAGATTCCCTTTATTTTTGTACTGGCAGACTTTCTGCCAGTACTTAAGATGGCGGGGACAATTGTGGGGTGGGGGAGGGAAGGGAGCTGTTTGGGAGGGATCAGGGGGTGTGATGAGTCAGATGGGAGGCTGATCTCTACACTAAAGCTAAAATTAAACCTGCAAGCTCCCTACAAGCTCCCTAATTAACCCCTTCACTGCTGGGCATAATACACGTGTGTTGCACAGCGGCATTTAGCGACCTTCTAATTACCAAACAGCAACGCCAAAGCCATATATATCTGCTATTTCTGAACAAAGGGGATCCCAGAGAAGCATTTACAGCCATTTGTGCCATAATTGCACAAGCTGCTTGTAAATTATTTCAGTGAGAAACCTAAAATTGGGAAAAATTTAACGTTTTTTTTAATTTGATCGCATCTGGCGGTGAAATGGTGGCATTAAATATACCAAAATGGGCCTAGATCAATACTTTGGGTTGTCTACTACACTACACTAAAGCTAAAATTAACCCTAGAAGCTCCCTACATGCTCCCTAATTAACCCCTTCACTGCGGGGCATAATACACGTGTGGTGCGCAGTGGCATTTAGCGCCCTTCTAATTACCAAAAAGCAACAACAAAAGCCATACATGTCTGCTATTTCTGAACAAAGGGGATCCCAGAGAAGAATTTACAACCATTTATGCCATAATTGCACAAGTTGTTTGTAAATAATTTCAGTGAGAAACCTAACGTTTGTGAACAAAATTGTGAAAAAGTGAACAATTTTTTTTATTTGATTGCATTTGGCAGTGAAATGGTGGCATGAAATATACCAAAATGGGCCTAGATCAATACTTTGGGGTGTCTTCTAAAAAAATATATACATGTCAAGGGATATTCAGGGATTCCTGAAAGATATTAGTGTTCCAATGTAACTAGCGCTAATTTTGAAAAAAAGGGGTTTGGAAATAGCAAAGTGCTACTTGTATTTATGGCCCTATAACTTGCAAAAAAAGCAAAGAACATGTAAACATTGGGTATTTCTTAACTCAGGACAAAATTTAGAAACTATTTAGCATGGGTGTTTTTTGGTGGTTGTAGATGTGTAACAGATTTTGGGGGTCAAAGTTAGAAAAAGTGTGTTTTTTTCCATTTTGTCCTCATATTATATAATTTTTTTTATAGTTAATTATAAGATATGATGAAAATAATGGTATCTTTAGAAAGTCCACTTAATGGCGAGAGAAACGGTATATAATATGTGTGGGTACAGTAAATGAGTAAGAGGAGAATTACAGCTAAACACAAACACTGCAGAAATGGAAAAATAGCCTTGGTCCCAAACGGACAGAAAATGGAAAAGTGCTGCGGTCATTAAGGGGTTAAACCTAACACTGCACTATCAATAAATTAATTAAATACAATACCTACAAATAAATACAATGAAATAAACTAACTAAAGTACAAAAATAAAAAAGAACTAAGTTACAAAAAATTAAAAAATATTTACAAACATTAGAAAAATATTACAAGAATTTTAAACTAATTACACCTACTCTAAGCCCCCTAATAAAATAACAAAGACCCCCAAAATAAAAAGATGCCCTACCCTATTCTAAAATTAAAATAGAAAAGCTCTTCTACCTTACCAGCCCTGAAAAGGGCCCTTTGCGGGGCATGCCCCAAAGAATTCAGCTCTTTTGCCTGTAAAAAAAAACATACAATACCCCCCCCCAACATTACAACCCACCACCCACATACCCCTAATCTAACCCAAACCCCCCTTAAATAAACCTAACACTAAGCCCCTGAAGATCTCCCTACCTTGTCTTCACCACGCCGGACTCACCGATCGATCCAGAAGAGCTCCTCCGATGTCTTGATCCAAGCCCAAGCGGGGGGCTGAAGATGTCCATGATCCAACTGAAGTCTTCATCCAAGCGGGAGCTGAAGAGGTCCATGATCGGGCTGAAGTCTTCATCCAAGTGGGAGCTGAAGAGGTCCATGATTGGGCTGAAGTCTTCTATCAAGCGGCATCTTCAATCTTCTTTCTTCCAGATCCATGTTCATCCCGCCAACGCGGAACATCCATCTTCACCGACGACTTCCCGACGAATGACGGTTCCTTTAAGGGATGTCATCCAAGATGGCGTCCATCGAATTTCGATTGGCTGATAGGATTCTATCAGCCAATCGGAAATTAAGGTAAGAAAATTCTGATTGGCTGATGGAATCTGCCAATCAGAATCAAGTTCAATCCGATTGGCTGATCCGATCAGCCAATCAGATTGAGCTTGCATTCTATTGGCTGATCGGATGAAGACTTCAGCCGGATCATGGACATCTTCAGCCCCCGCTTGGGCTTGGATCAAGACATCGGAGGCTCTTCTGGATCGATCAATGAACCCGGCGTGGTGAAGATAAGGTAGGAAGATCTTCAGGGGCTTAGTGTTAGGTTTATTTAAGGGGGGTTTGGGTTAGATTAGGGGTATGTGGGTGGTGGGTTGTAATGTTGGGGGGGTATTGTATTTTTTTTTTTACAGGCAAAAGAGCTGAATTCTAGACATGTGCACCGCTAAAAAATTCGGTTCGTTTTCGGTTCGGATCGATTCGGACTTTTCGAATTTCGTTTCGGATCGAATCGGATTCGGCAAAATTTGAATAAATTCGTTTCGGATTTATTCGGATCCGAATAAATTCGTTTCGGATTTATTCGGATTCGGCTGAATTCGGTTCTATTCCGTTCCGAAATTCGGTATGTTTTTAGTACACTAACACCCATTTAGTACACTAAGTCACTAACACCCATAAACTACCTATGAACCACTAAACCGAGGCCCCCCCACATCGCAAACCCTATAATAACATTATTTAACCCCTAATCTGCCGATCGGATATCGCCGCAACCTACATTATAGCTATTAACCCCTAATCTGCTGTCCCTAACACCGCCGACCCCTACATTATAGTTATTAACCCCTAATCTGCCCCCCCCAATGTCGCCACAATCTAACTACAAGTATTAACCCCTAATCTGCCGACCCGATATCGCCGCCGCCTACATTATAGCTATTAACCCCTAATCTGCTGTCCCTAACACCGCCGACCCCTACATTATAGTTATTAACCCCTAATCTGCCTCCCCCCAACGTCGCCACAATCTAACTACAAGTATTAACCCCTAATCTGCCGACCCGATATCGCCGCCGCCTACATTATAGCTATTAACCCCTAATCTGCTGTCCCTAACACCTCCGACCCCTACATTATAGTTATTAACCCCTAATCTGCCTCCCCCAACGTCGCCGCAATCTAACTACAAGTATTAACCCCTAATCTGCCGACCCAATATCGCCGCCGCCTACATTATAACTATTAACCCCTAATCTGCTGTCCCTAACACCGCCGACCCCTACATTATAGTTATTAACCCCTAATCTGCCCCCCCCAACGTCGCCGCAATCTAACTACAAGTATTAACCCCTAATCTGCTGACCCGATATCGCCGCCGCCTACATTATAGCTATTAACCCCTAATCTGCTGTCCCTAACACCGCCGACCCCTACATTATAGTTATTAACCCCTAATCTGCCTCCCCCCAACGTCGCCACAATCTAACTACAAGTATTAACCCCTAATCTGCCGACCCGATATCGCCGCCGCCTACATTATAGCTATTAACCCCTAATCTGGTGTCCCTAACACCGCCGACCCCTATATTATAGTTATTAATCCCTAATCTGCCTCCCCCCAACGTCGCCACAATCTAACTACAAGTATTAACCCCTAATCTGCCGACCGCAAATCGCCGCCACTATAATAAATGTATTAACCCCTAAACCGCCGCACTCCCGCCTCGCAAACACTATAATACATTTTATTAACCCCTAATCTGCCCTCCCTAACATCGCCGCCACCTACCTACAATTATTAACCCCTAATCTCCCGCCCCCAACGTTGCCGCTACTATAATAAGGTTATTAACCCCTAAACCTAAGTCTAACCCTAACACTAACACCCCCTAACTTAAATATAATTTAAATAAAACGAAATAAGTTTACTATAGTTAAATAAATGAATCCTATTTAAAACTAAAGACTTACCTGTAAAATAAACCCTAAGATAGCTACAATATAACTAATAGTTACATTGTAGCTATTTTATGATTTATTTTTATTTTACAGGCAACTTTGTATTTATTTTAACTAGGTACAATAGTTATTAAATAGTTAATAACTATTTAATAACTACCTAGCTAAAATAAATACAAACTTACCTGTAAAATAAATCCTAACCTAAGTTACAATTACACCTAACACTACACTATCATTAAATTAACTAAATAAATGAATCATATTTAAAACAAAATACTTACCTGTAAAATAAACCCTAATATAGCTGCAATATAACTAATAGTTACATTGTAGCTATTTTAGCATTTATATTTATTTTACAGGCAACTTTGTATTTATTTTAACTAGGTACAAAAGCTATTAAATAGTTATTGACTAATTAATAGCTACCTAGTTAAAATAATTACAAAATTACCTGTAAAATAAATCCTAACCTAAGTTACAATTAAACCTAACACTACACTGTCATTAAATAAATTAACTACAAGTACCTACAATTATCTACAATTAAATAAACTAAAGTACAAAACCCCCCCACTAAATTACAAAAAAAAACAAACACTAAATTACAAAAAATAAAAAAATATTACAAGAATTTTAAACTAATTACACCTAATCTAAGCCCCCTAATAAAATAACAAAGCCCCCCAAAATAAAAAAAATGCCCTACCCTATACTAAATTACAAAAGTTAACAGCTCTATTACCTTACCAGCCCTGAACAGGGCCCTTTGCGGGGCATGCCCCAAAGAAAACAGCTCTTTTGCCTGTAAAAAAAAAAACACAATCCCCCCCCCCACGTTACAACCCACCACCCACATACCCCTACTCTAACCCAAACCCCCCTTAAATAAACCTAACACTACCCCCCTGAAGATCTCCCTACCTTGAGTCATGTTCACCCAGCCGGGCCGAAGTCTTCATCCGATGGGGCAGAAGAGGACATCCAGACCGGCAGAAGTCTTCATCCAAGCGGGGCAAGAAGAGGTCTTCCATCCATCATACAAGTACCAAAATACAAACAAACACTAAATTACAAAAAAATAATAAAATATTACAATAATTTTAAACTAATTACACCTAATCTAAGCCCCCTACTAGCTATTAATATAGCTTCAATATAACTAATAGTTACATTGTAGCTATTTTAGGATTTATATTTATTTTACAGGCAACTTTGTATTTATTTTAACTAGGTACAATAGCTATTAAATAGTTAATAACTATTTAATAACTACCTAGCTAAAATAAATACAAATTTACCTGTAAAATAAATCATAACCTAAGTTACAATTACACCTAACACTACACTATCATTAAATTAACTAAATAAATGAATCCTATATAAAACTAAAGACTTACCTGTAAAATAAACCCTAATATAGCTGCAATATAACTAATAGTTACATTGTAGCTATTTTAGCATTTATATTTATTGTACAGGCAACTTTGTATTTATTTTAACTAGGTTCAATAGCTATTAAATAGATATTGACTATTTAATAGCTACCTAGTTAAAATAATTACAAAATTACCTGTAAAATAAATCCTAACCTAAGTTACAATTAAACCTAACACTACACTATCATTAAATAAATTAACTACAAGTACCTACAATTAAATACAATTAAAAAACTAAACTAAAGTACAAAACCGCCCCCACTAAATTACAAAAAATAAAAAAATATTACAAGAATTTTAAACTAATTACACCTAATCTAAGCCCCCTAATAAAATAACAAAGCCCCCCAAAATAAAAAAAAATGCCCTACCCTATACTAAATTACAAAAGTTAACAGCTCTATTACCTTACCAGCCCTGAACAGGGCCTTTTGCGGGGCATGCCCCAAAGAAAACAGCTCTTTTGCCTGTAAAAAAAAAACACAATACCCTCCCCCACATTACAACCCACCACCCACATACCCCTACTCTAACCCAAACCCCCCTTAAATAAACCTAACACTACCCCCCTGAAGATCTCCCTACCTTGAGTCGTGTTCACCCAGCCAGGCCGAAGTCTTCATCCGATGGGGCAGAAGAGGACATCCAGACCGGCAGAAGTCTTCATCCAAGCGGGGCAAGAAGAGGTCTTCCATCCATCAGAAAAGTACAAAAAAACAAACAAACACTAAATTAGCAAGAATAATAAAATATTACAATAATTTTAAACTAATTACACCTAATCTAAGCCCCCTACTAGCTATTAATATAGCTTCAATATAACTAATAGTTACATTGTAGCTATTTTAGGATTTATATTTATTTTACAGGCAACTTTGTATTTATTTTAACTAGGTACAATAGCTATTAAATAGTTAATAACTACCTAGCTAAAATAAATACAAATTTACCTGTAAAATAAACCCTAACCTAAGTTACAATTACACCTAACACTACACTGTCATTAAATTAACTAAATAAATTAATCCTATATAAAACTAAATACTTACCTGTAAAATAAACCCTAATATAGCTACAATATAACTAATAGTTACATTGTAGCTATTTTAGCATTTATATTTATTTTACAGGCAACTTTGTATTTATTTTAACTAGGTACAATAGCTAGTAAATAGATATTTACTGTTTAATAGCTACCTAGTTAAAATAATTACAAAATTACCTGTAAAATAAATCCTAACCTAAGTTACTATTAAACCTAACACTACACTATCATTAAATAAATTAACTACAAGTACCTACAATTAAATACAATGAAATAAACTAAACTAAAGTACAAAAAAAACAAACACTAAATTACAAAAAATAAAAAAAATTACAAGAATTTTAAACTAATTACACCTAATCTAAGCCCCCTAATAAAATAACAAAGCCCCCCAAAATAAAAAAATGCCCTACCCTATACTAAATTACAAAAGTAATCAGCTCTATTACCTTACCAGCCCTTAAAAGGGCCTTTTGCGGGGGCATGCCCCAAAGAAAACAGCTCTTTTGCCTGTAAAAAAAAACACAATACCCCCCCCCCACATTACAACCCACCACCCACATACCCCTACTCTAACCCAAACCCCCCTTAAATAAACCTAACACTACCCCCCTGAAGATCTCTCTCTACCGTGTCTTCACCCAGCGGGCCGAAGTCTTCATCCGATGGGGCAGAAGAGGACATCCAGACCGGCAGAAGTCTTCATCCAAGCGGGGCAAGAAGAGGTCTTCCATCCATCAGAAGTCTTGATCCAGGCGGCATCTTCTCTGTTCATCCATCCGGAGCGGAGCGGCAGCATCCTGAAGACATCCCACGCAGAGCATCCTCTTCTTTCTTGATCCGACGACTAGGTGACTGTACCTTTAAGTGACGTCATCCAAGATGGCGTCCCTTGAATTCCGATTGGCTGATAGGATTCTATCAGCCAATCGGAATTAAGGTAGGAAAAATCTGATTGGCTGATTCAATCAGCCAATCAGATTCAAGTTCAATCCGATTGGCTGATCCAATCAGCCAATCAGATTGAGCTCGCATTCTATTGGCTGATCGGAACAGCCAATAGAATGCGAGGTCAATCTGATTGGCTGATTCCATCAGCCAATCGGATTGAACTTGAATCTGATTGGCTGATTAAATCAGCCAATCAGATTTTTCCTACCTTAATTCCGATTGGCTGATAGAATCCTATCAGCCAATCGGAATTCAAGGGACGCCATCTTGGATGACGTCACTTAAAGGTACAGTCACCTAGTCGTCGGATCAAGAAAGAAGAGGATGCTCTGCGTGGGATGTCTTCAGGATGCTGCCGCTCCGCTCCGGATGGATGAACAGAGAAGATGCCGCCTGGATCAAGACTTCTGATGGATGGAAGACCTCTTCTTGCCCCGCTTGGATGAAGACTTCTGCCGGTCTGGATGTCCTCTTCTGCCCGATCGGATGAAGACTTCGGCCCGCTGGGTGAAGATACGGTAGAGAGAGATCTTCAGGGGGGTAGTGTTAGGTTTATTTAAGGGGGGTTTGGGTTAGAGTAGGGGTATGTGGGTGGTGGGTTGTAATGTGGGGGGGGTATTGTGTTTTTTTTTACAGGCAAAAGAGCTGTTTTCTTTGGGGCATGCCCCCGCAAAAGGCCCTTTTAAGGGCTGGTAAGGTAATAGAGCTGATTACTTTTGTAATTTAGTATAGGGTAGGGCATTTTTTTATTTTGGGGGGCTTTGTTATTTTATTAGGGGGCTTAGATTAGGTGTAATTAGTTTAAAATTCTTGTAATTTTTTTTATTTTTTGTAATTTAGTGTTTGTTTTTTTTGTACTTTAGTTTAGTTTATTTCATTGTATTTAATTGTAGGTACTTGTAGTTAATTTATTTAATGATAGTGTAGTGTTAGGTTTAATAGTAACTTAGGTTAGGATTTATTTTACAGGTAATTTTGTAATTATTTTAACTAGGTAGCTATTAATTAGTCAATATCTATTTAATAGCTATTGAACCTAGTTAAAATAAATACAAAGTTGCCTGTAAAATAAATATAAATGCTAAAATAGCTACAATGTAACTATTAGTTATATTGTAGCTATATTAGGGTTTATTTTACAGGTAAGTATTTAGTTTTATATAGGATTAATTTATTTAGTTAATTTAATGACAGTGTAGTGTTAGGTGTAATTGTAACTTAGGTTAGGGTTTATTTTACAGGTAAATTTGTATTTATTTTAGCTAGGTAGTTATTAACTATTTAATAGCTATTGTACCTAGTTAAAATAAATACAAAGTTGCCTGTAAAATAAATATAAATCCTAAAATAGCTACAATGTAACTATTAGTTATATTGTAGCTATATTAATAGCTAGTAGGGGGCTTAGATTAGGTGTAATTAGTTTAAAATTATTGTAATATTTTATTATTTTTGCTAATTTAGTGTTTGTTTGTTTTTTTGTACTTTTCTGATGGATGGAAGACCTCTTCTTGCCCCGCTTGGATGAAGACTTCTGCTGGTCTGGATGTCCTCTTCTGCCCCATCGGATGAAGACTTCGGCCCGGCTGGGTGAACACGACTCAAGGTAGGGAGATCTTCAGGGGGGTAGTGTTAGGTTTATTTAAGGGGGGTTTGGGTTAGACTAGGGGTATGTGGGTGGTGGGTTGTAATGTGGGGTGGGGATTGTGTTTTTTTTTTACAGGCAAAAGAGCTGTTTTCTTTGGGGCATGCCCCGCAAAGGGCCCTGTTCAGGGCTGGTAAGTTAATAGAGCTGTTAACTTTTGTAATTTAGTATAGGTTAGGGCATTTTTTTTATTTTGGGGGCTTTGTTATTTTATTAGGGGGCTTAGATTAGGTGTAATTAGTTTAAAATTCTTGTAATATTTTTTTATTTTTTGTAATTTAGTGGGGGGGGGGTTTGTACTTTAGTTTAGTTTTTTTAATTGTATTTAATTGTAGGTACTTGTAGTTAATTTATTTAATGATAGTGTAGTGTTAGGTTTAATAGTAACTTAGGTTAGGATTTATTTTACAGGTAATTTTGTAATTATTTTAACTAGGTAGCTATTAAACAGTAAATATCTATTTAATAGCTATTGTACCTAGTTAAAATAAATACAAAGTTGCCTGTACAATAAATATAAATGCTAAAATAGCTACAATGTAACTATTAGTTATATTGCAGCTATATTAGGGTTTATTTTACAGGTAAGTCTTTAGTTTTATATAGGATTCATTTATTTAGTTAATTTAATGATAGTGTAGTGTTAGGTGTAATTGTAACTTAGGTTATGATTTATTTTACAGGTAAATTTGTATTTATTTTAGCTAGGTAGTTATTAAATAGTTATTAACTATTTAATAACTACCTAGCTAAAATAAATACAAAGTTGCCTGTAAAATACATATAAATCCTAAAATAGCTACAATGTAACTATTAGTTATATTGAAGCTATATTAATAGCTAGTAGGGGCTTAGATTAGGTGTAATTAGTTTAAAATTATTGTAATATTTTATTATTTTTGGTAATTTAGTGTTTGTTTGTATTTTGGTACTTGTATGATGGATGGAAGACCTCTTCTTGCCCCGCTTGGATGAAGACTTCTGCCGGTCTGGATGTCCTCTTCTGCCCCATCGGATGAAGACTTCGGCCCGGCTGGGTGAACACGACTCAAGGTAGGGAGATCTTCAGGGGGGTAGTGTTAGGTTTATTTAAGGGGGGTTTGGGTTAGACTAGGGGTATGTGGGTGGTGGGTTGTAATGTGGGGGGGGGGAATTGTGTTTTTTTTTTACAGGCAAAAGAGCTGTTTTCTTTGGGGCATGCCCCGCAAAGGGCCCTGTTCAGGGCTGGTAAGGTAATAGAGCTGTTAACTTTTGTAATTTAGTATAGGGTAGGGCATTTTTTTTTATTTTGGGGGGCTTTGTTATTTTATTAGGGGGCTTAGATTAGGTGTAATTAGTTTAAAATTCTTGTAATATTTTTTTATTTTTTGTAATTTAGTGGTTTTTTATTTTTTGTAATTTAGTGGGGGGGTTTGTACTTTAGTTTATTTAATTGTAGATAATTGTAGGTACTTGTAGTTAATTTATTTAATGATAGTGTAGTGTTAGGTTTTATTGTAACTTAGGTTACGATTTATTTTACAGGTAATTTTGTAATTATTTTAACTAGGTAGCTATTAATTAGTCAATAACTATTTAATAGCTATTGTACCTAGTTAAAATAAATACAAAGTTGCCTGTAAAATAAATATAAATGCTAAAATAGCTACAATGTAACTATTAGTTATATTGCAGCTATATTAGGGTTTATTTTACAGGTAAGTATTTAGTTTTAAATATGATTCATTTATTTAGTTAATTTAATGACAGTGTAGTGTTAGGTGTAATTGTAACTTAGGTTAGGATTTATTTTACAGGTAAATTTGTATTTATTTTAGCTAGGTAGTTATTAAATAGTTATTAACTATTTAATAACTATTGTACCTAGTTAAAATAAATACAAAGTTGCCTGTAAAATAAAAATAAATCCTAAAATAGCTACAATGTAACTATTAGTTATATTGTAGCTATCTTAGGGTTTATTTTACAGGTAAGTCTTTAGTTTTAAATAGGATTCATTTATTTAACTATAGTAAACTTATTTCGTTTTATTTAAATTATATTTAAGTTAGGGGGTGTTAGTGTTAGGGTTAGATTTAGGTTTAGGGGTTAATAACCTTATTATAGTAGCGGCGACGATGGGGGCGGGAGATTAGGGGTTAATAATTGTAGGTAGGTGGCGGCGATGTTAGGGAAGGCAGATTAGGGGTTAATAAAATGTATTATAGTGTTTGCGAGGCGGGAGTGCGGCGGTTTAGGGGTTAATACATTTATTATAGTGGCGGCGATTTGCGGTCGGCAGATTAGGGGTTAATACTTGTAGTTAGATTGTGGCGACGTTGGGGTGAGGCAGATTAGGGGTTAATAACTATAATGTAGGGGTCGGCGGTGTTAGGGACACCAGATTAGGGGTTAATAGTTATAATGTAGGCGGCGGCGATATCGGGTCGGCAGATTAGGGGTTAATACTTGTAGTTAGATTGTGGCGACGTTGGGGGGAGGCAGATTAGGGGTTAATAACTATAATGTAGGGGTCGGCGGTGTTAGGGACAGCAGATTAGGGGTTAATAGCTATAATGTAGGCGGCGGCGATATCGGGTCGGCAGATTAGGGGTTAATACTTGTAGTTAGATTGCGGCGACGTTGGGGGGGGCAGATTAGGGGTTAATAACTATAATGTAGGGGTCGGCGGTGTTAGGGACAGCAGATTAGGGGTTAATAGCTATAATGTAGGCGGCGGCGATATCGGGTCGGCAGATTAGGGGTTAATACTTGTAGTTAGATTGCGGCGACGTTGGGGGGGGCAGATTAGGGGTTAATAACTATAATGTAGGGGTCGGCGGTGTTAGGGACAGCAGATTAGGGGTTAATAGCTATAATGTAGGCGGCGGCGATATCGGGTCGGCAGATTAGGGGTTAATACTTGTAGTTAGATTGCGGCGACGTTGGGGGGGGCAAATTAGGGGTTAATAACTATAATGTAGGGGTCGGCGGTGTTAGGGACAGCAGGTTAGGGGTTAATAGTTATAATGTAGGTGGCGGCGATATTCGGTCGGCAGATTAGGGGTTAATAAAATAATGCAGGTGTCATTCCTAAAATAGCTACAATATAATTATAATTTAAATTGTAGCTATATTAGGGTTTATTTAACAGGTAAGTATTTAGCTTTAAATAGGATTAATTTATTTAATAAGAGTTAATTTATTTTAATTATATTTAACTTAGGGGGTGTTAGGGTTATGGTTAGACATAGCTTTAGGGGTTAATATATTTATTAGAGTAGCTGTGTGGTCCGGTCGGCAGATTAGGGGTTAATAATTGTAGGTAGGTGGAGGCGACGTTGGGGGCGGCAGATTAGGGGTTAATAAATATAATATAGGGGTCGGCGGTGTTAGGGGCAGCAGATTAGGGGTACATAGGGATAACGTAGGTTGCGGTGGTGTACGGAGCTGCAGATTAGGGGTTAATAATAATATGCAGGGGTCAGCGATAGCGGGGGCAGCAGATTAGGGGTTAATAAATATAATATAGGGGTCGGCGGTGTTAGGGGCAGCAGATTAGGGGTACATAGGGATAACGTAGGTTGCGGCGGTGTACGGAGTGGCAGATTAGGGGTTAATAATAATATGCAGGGGTCAGCGATAGCGGGGGCGGCAGATTAAGGGTTAATAAGTGTAAGGTTAGGGGTGTTTAGACTTGGGGTACATGTTAGAGTGTTAGGTGCAGACATAGGAAGTGTTTCCCCATAGGAAACAATGGGGCTGCGTTAGGAGCTGAACGCTGCTTTTTTGCAGGTGTTAGGTTTTTTTTCAGCTCAAACAGCCCCATTGTTTCCTATGGGGGAATCGTGCACGAGCACGTTTTTGAAGCTGCCCGCATCCGTAAGCACCGCTGGTATTGAGAGTTGCAGTGGCGGTAAATATGCTATACGCTCCCTTTTTGGAGCCTAACTCAGCCCTTCTGTGAACTCCAAATACCAGCGGTATTTAAAAGGTGCGGGGGAAAAAAAGCATGGGTAGCTAACGCACCCCTTTGGCCGCAGAACTCTAAATCTAGGCCTTTGTATTTTTTGCATCCCACTATCACACATTTTCACTTGGATTTTTGGACACAACAACAACATGGTGGATTTGACTTAATTTCTCTTTTTTTACACCCAGGAGGAGACCTGAAACATTGAGACACTTTTTTCACTGTCACCTTTTTTGTTATTTTTGATATAGTATATTTTTTTTAGTGATTGTATTTTTATATTTTTTATATATTTTTTTTATATTTTATAGTGTTTGTAAATTACCATTTGCTTTATGATCTAGCTGAGAGCAGTTATTACATGTTCTATAGCCGTTCCTAGACATACTTGTTCTTATTTGACTGTCATATTTTAGAAATATTTTGTTTTTAACTTTTGTGATTTTAATTGTTGAGTCATGGATCCATGCAATACTTTGTAGCACACTTTGTGCTTTGTATGTTATTAAACTTTTTAGTGATATCTCCTAGATAGTTTTTATATGTGTATTAAATACTCATTCCCTATCAGAATTCTTAGTTAGCATTTTCCTGGGACCTGGCCTTTCACTATGTGCTCCTATAGCTTCTTCCTTGTCTGTTTCTACACATCTGTGGGTAGCTAGGGACCCATTCTGTTTAGGAGCTAGAGGTCAACTTAATATTAGCGCTGTCAGATACCACCACTACCATACAGTAAGTAAAAAACAAACCGCTCCTTACTGTCCCTATATCTCTTAGTCCGTAGAGCTCTGGCAACACTCACAAACATTCACAACTTTGCCTATCACCCGGCAACTTCATCTTGCTATCTAATAAATCTACCGGTAGTCTAATTTAACAAAAGGACTTTTCAAATATGGCTTGCTCCTAAGAAAATATTTGCAAAATAAAAACCGTTATTTAAACAGTCGGCCGGCTGCATCTTTTGATCCCTAAACTGATTTCAACCCTGTTCTCATCAAAACTCTTAACTGTCAAATCTACAATTGTATCCATTTTTCTGGTTACACACAGATACAGGCTTTGTATACATATACAGTATATTGGGCTCCGATATAAAGCCTATCCATTCTTTATCTCTGAATAGGCCAAATAACCGTAATTTTTTAAAATTGTTTTCGTTTATAAATTTCAAACTGCTTTTGCTTATAAATTTTAAATTGTTCTTTGCTCATAGGCTAATATGTTGCATTAAAGGGACAGTATACTGTAAAATAGTTTTTCCCTTAATGTGTTTACAATTGCTTTTTATACCAACTGCAGAGTAAAAAATGTATGAAAATTAGCTTTTTAAGGTTTATTTGTGTATATTAAAGCTCTGATTTTGTGTTTTGAAGCCACAGCCTAATAAAATAGGTTGAGCTTGTAGGTATAATCAGATCTCATTACTGTATCACATTGTGCACATATACCTGTTTCTTTATCTTATATCTGTCCTTAAAACAATCACCAATACTTTGAGAGAACAATGGAAAATCCACATTTTATTACCTTATCTCTGCTTTATCACACTGGGAGTGTAATTTCTTCTGCTGGCTGTGTTTACAAAGCTTATCTATAGCTGGTACGCGCGGCCACAAACTTTCAGAATAGGTGGGGATACCACATGCTAAATTAACAATTTCAAATGCCAATATAAGGGTAAAGGAGCTACTTGTAAACAATTTAATACACTCCAGCAGGTAAAGTGGATCATTGGGAACAAATTAAAGGGGAGAAAAATTTTGAGTAAACTGTCCCTTTAAGGCTAATATATTGTATTAAGCCTCATTTACTGAATCACTGTCAAATCTTTGGCGCTCATCCCCAAATTCATTTATGTAATTCATTTATGTAATGCATTGTTCCTAGGGGGATATTGATACCAATATCTAATATTCCATATATATAGTGAGAGATCTTTTATATACTTTTTACGCATCTATTGTCTAGGATTTTTTATTGATTGATTTTTTTATTGATTTTTTTATGCATTTATGATTATACTATACAAGTTTGACCTTTTATCATATACTACACTAGGTGTTTCAATGTACTAGGTGTAATACATATATTAGAAAAAACTCCACCCTGAATTATTCTATAGCTCCTAGAACTACACAGATATATGATATTTCTATATATATATTATTAAATTTGCATCTATTTATCAATTTATTTATTCTATTTATATCAAATAAAACATTTTTTCTAGAAACTCCTGAATTGCAGTGATATTTTTAAACAAGTCCATATCCATTTTTAAGGGGTACATCTCTGAAATTAATATAACACTACATATATATATATATATATATATATATATATATATATATATATATATTCATTTTTATATTTTTTATATATTTCATATATTTTACATATTTTTTATATATTTGCATTTAGGTTTAAGCATTAATTTGCGCCTCAAACTCCTAAACTCTTTCTTTCTCCACACGTACACACTAGATATTACTTTGGGGTTAATATCATAAGGAGTTAAGGTATACCAAGCACTTGGCAGCACAGAAAAGTTTTAAGACACCAGTTCTTTGTCTGGTTTCTATATTGTCAGCACCTGTTAATTGATACATGAGAGTTTAATTACAAATTACAGGAACCTCACAAACTTGGAATGCAATTATTAATTTTTTGAGAAGGTGCTAATAATTTTGTCCAGTCCATTTTTGAAGTTTTGCGTGGAATGTGTCAGATTTGGCATTTTTTTTTTCCACTTTTTTTTTTGTCTTACCAATACAAACAAAAGAAATAAACATGAGAATGCTTAAACATTTGTAATTGCAACAATATTCTATGGGAAGTGGGGCATTATCTGACAGAAATGCAGGGGTGCCAATATTTTTGGACATGACTGTTTTCAGGATACCTGTGAGTGTTATTAAATTATATATATATATATATATATATATATATATATATACACCACATAATTCATTTATTTGTGAAGCTGTTTGTAACACAACCCCCCTTTCTAGTTTGTCAAGGACACCTTGCAAACTTTTGTCCCAATTCAAGGAATTGCTTTCAAAATAGTCTTCAAGTTTGAACGCCCATATATGGATTTACTGCCCATGATGTGTAATAAAGTTACAGACCCCCTGTGAACAGTAGTCGCTCAGTCTGAAATGACTTTTTGAAGCTAGCTGAAGCTCAGGAAGTGTAGTCATTAGCATATGTATGATATACAGATAAGAATCCATTGATAGGATACAATACACAAAGGCGTCTGGACTCATGTTACAGTTAACTTATGGGAAGCTAAAAGTACATAGGAAAAAAGAGTCATTTGAAATGAATAGTTATAATAATTTTCAAATCTATTCCAAATGCTTAAATATATATTTTATATATATATATATATATATATATATATATATATATATATATATATACATATAGCAAAAGTGAATGTTGATTCCCAGGGACAGTATCCTTGCTATTCAGAAACTTCACACAGCAGGCACAGCACTTTTGCTGTATTTAGATTTGGCAGAGCACCAGGTGGTTGTTTAATTGGAGCGTGCCATTTCCAATCTGAACTTTATGTATATATATATATATATATATATATGAACCTAGAAAATTGTCTATGCATGTGTAGTTGATACTGTAAATCAAATCACACAGTGAAACACCAAATACCAAATATGAAATGTATCTCAGATATATGAAATTAATAAACAATTGTGATAATCCCATTTAAAATATATAACGTTTTTTTTTTCTATCTTCCAGACATCTGAGGGACAGATTGGGCTCCTGATGGGGCTAATAGATACTAATATATGAATATCCTTTTTAAGTGTCATTATGAAGTGGAATATACTCATGTTTAGTATGAAAATACTGAGATTAAATAGTATAAAATAATCCCATACATATTGGACACAATGAGGCCAATTTAACAAATGTCTTGCGGACCTGATCCGACAGTGCGGATCAGGTCTGCAAGACATCTCTGAATGCGTAGAGCAATATGCTCTCCGTATTCAGCATTGCACCAGCAACTCACAAGAGCTGCTGGTGCAACGCCGTCCCCTGCAGACTCGCGGCCAATAGGCCGCCAGCAGGGGGTGTCAATAAACCTGATCGTACTCGATCGGGTTGAATTCCGATGATTCCTGTCCGCCTGCTCAGAGCAGGTGGACAGGGTTATGGAGCAGCGATCTTTGTGACCGCTGCTCCATAACTTGTGTTTCTGGCGAGTCTGAAGACTCACCAGAAACACAGGCTGTCAACCTCCGTTCGGAGCTTGATAGATAGGCCCCATTATTTGCTGATATTGGAAATTAAAGTGTATTTAATAAACACTATAAAAGTTAGATATTAAACTGTTAGCAGTATTGATGATGAGACTGCATTTCTGGTTGTCTGCTGCCCTCTGGTGGTTTATGCAGGAATTACATCCAAATGGGTTGACTGTTAAAACCCATACATTCCCAGTAAGCCAATGAAATGTTCAGCTTTGAGGGCCAGTGGAGAGACAAGCTTCGGTTTAGTGTGTATTCGAATATTCAACAATGATTACAAAATAGATGCGCGCTTATCACTTGATAAAAGCTAATTCAAGAGGAAAGAAATGGTTCTTTGCTGGAATTTTGACTGACTCACAACTGCTGCCTTTGGAACACAGTCTCTATAAAGCAAAACTGGGCCTAACTTTTTTTTCATATTTGCAAATGACTTTCTTATTTATGAGGTGAACAGATTTATCTGAAAAAGCTGAAATATCAAATTGGTTTTGTGGTAATGTATGGATTGTTGTAATTTAATATTTTAAAACAAAGACATTCATTGTTGCTACAGTTTAATTGAAGCTGGTAATTTAAAGAGGCACTTTGTATTTTAAATTTATGTCCCACAGCCGGGTGTAGTTTAAAAATAATCATATTGATGCTAAGTAATTGTATTTGCTAGAAAGGATTTTACATCCCATATTTATAAGTCAGTTTTACTATTGTGAAATATCATATAAATTGGTTATTGTAGTTAATTCTCTTATTATCTATTTGCAGCTATTGTGATATATTTTAAAATTTGTTTTATTGTGGCTAAATAAGAGGTTATTTCAGCTCAGATTAATTGTCATATAAATTGGCTGTTGCAATAACAATACACAATTTCTGGTGGATTAATTGGAATTATATAGAACCATTTGTGGTACTATAATAAGTGTGTATAATTGATTCATAATCTAGTTTCTACATAGATATAATTCAAGGTGTCTATAAGAATATCTAATCTAGAATTAAGGAATATATATTGTTACATATATACATTTTATTGGTTGGCAACTGCTAAGATGAATACACCAAAATTTTAATTGAAGGTTACTGCTAAATAATAATGTTATAACCAGTCATATACCAACATATAATCTGGAGGAATAAAAAAAAAAATATTTTGTTGGTCAAAATTGTATTAGTGTTTTAATTTAACCAAATACTAAGCCAAAATAATTATGTCTGTTGCTAGAAGTGAATCAATTGAATCTATACTTGTGTGTTGAAATATGTTCCCCAAAATTACCCCTCACTAAGGGCGACGTTCTTAAAATGGATGTTATAGGCCACATTAAAAATAGGTGTAACATTGAGGGTGATTTTAATTATTATATTATTATGCTTGCAACTAAGGCCAAAAATATTGCTATTGATAATGGAAGGTGGAATGAAAAAAGTGGATTGTTCCAAGAATTATTAAAAATTAATCAATGTAAAAATTTCAAAAAACGTGATTAACTAATACTCAAATCCTGGCACCTTGTAATATGCATTATTGATGAAATGTCCACCCACCTTATAGAAAAGGAGCTACAATTACAGGAGCTAGATGAGATTTGCTCATCACGCAAATGCGAAGAGAATTTAGAAATAGCCAAAAATTTAATTGTTACGTTTAAACAAGACATGGCCACCTTCCAAGAGTATAACCAAAATTTAGTAGCTAAAATAGAACATTTAAATAAACAACTCGCAGAGAGTCAAAGAGAGTTAAATGAATTAAAACGACATAAGAAACCCCCTCTCTTGATAGTAAAAGTAATGAAAATAATAATGCAGGTATGTTAAAAACCCTAAAAGAATTTTTGAGAAACGAACTGCAGAACATTAGGGAAGAATTTAAACAAAGGACCCCTATTGGGTCAGAGGTAAACTTCCCAAATAGACAGTCACCTCATGCTTTAAATTCAGGGAACTGCTACACTTCAGAGGGGGAGGGGAGTGATAATAGGGAGTAAGGGGGCAGAGCCAGCTATCCAGATAGCCCACATAATACTAATGTACGTAAGGGATCTCCCCATAGTAAAAGTAGGGCAGATAGGGGGTGCTCCAGCTCCAAAAATAAGGTCCCTAGGAAGGCCCAATAAACGTCTAATAAGGTATATGACACCCCTAAAATAATTACATTTCTTAAGTGGTGCAGTACCTACATTTTCCAACAAGGAAACCAATTCTATAATTGATAGCTTGTCCAATCAAGTGGGCCAACTCATTACGCAAGTAAGTAAATTATGTACACTATTTACTAATATGAGTCAAGCTTTGACGGATCAACACCCTAATAATCCTTTTTTAGTGGTACAGCCAGTGGCCAGCAGTGGGCCACAGGTACAGTCATAAATACACCGGTATTACCTGAGGGAATGAAATGATAAATGTCAATAATGGTACTAATCAAGTTCTCTCCCTACAGCCCAGAAACGGACGGTGTAGCGGTGATGACGGGCAGCCTCAGCCTGGAAGCTCTAACAAACCTCAGTTACTAACCCTATAATGGGATTAATTGATACTGGATCTCAGACAACTATTTTATCCCACAAGTACTACACACAGCTAATTGAGCTAACGCCCTACAAACATAAACTAAAGGAATTTGATGGTTCACTAACAGGTGTTGGGGTGACTCTCTTGAAGTTCAGGGTACTGCATGGACTATAATGTCACAGCTAAATGTTTATTATCTATCTCTATAGGTAATAAATCATTGAAGCACCTGTTTTTAGTTTTTAATAATCCCCATAATCAAATATACATTGGCAATGATCTCTTACACAGATATGCCATATAAATAGATTTAATTAACCTTTGCCTCTGGAGTAGGTTAAAGGGGGACCCTGAAGTATTTCAGGATGGAAATGCAGCCCTGAAATCAAACCAGCAAATGCCATATGCTGTGAATATGCAGGTGTCTAAAAACGTCTGAAACACTAATATGCATCTCCCATAGAATGCAATATCTAGGTATAACAATGACCCATACTCCTATGCTAAATATTGGAACTATTCCAATACATGTTATTGTGCATAACATGACCCCACAGGTTATCACCTTGCCCAAGGGAACGACCATAGGATATGCTCTAGAATGCAGTTACTACACTTTTGGATTCCAGAATAATGTAATTGGACTAATACCAGATGGATACTTAACTGAAGAACATTTAATAGAAAAATCCTTTGCATCTATGCCAGAGGGATTATTTACAATTTAGTCTATTTATCCCTTCAGCTCAAAGGAAGGCATCTGTAAAATTGAAGAAGCCTCCCTGGTATTTGATCAGCCGATCAAAAAGCAAGAATACCACAATACCCAGAATCATGGGAGCAATGTAAATTATAAACAAGGGGATCTCACCTCTAGGTTGGAAGAAGCCTAGTGTAAGGATTCCGTTCCCTGTTTTACCTTTCTCCTTTCTTTGCAGTCACCTGACTTCTGCCTTACCTGTAATTAAGGTGTCATGTGACTGCAGACAGGTGCTTAATTATTATATTCATTGTAGCATTCTGATTAGCCTTTGTTGCTAACTATCTCTACTCTAACTGCTATGCTAAAAATATCCAACTTCCAGGATTATAACTAATAAACAGCCTGCCCGCTCCTCGGGAATACTCTGCAAGCAAGCACTATTCGACTACGGTCTCAACCATACCTCTTCTAACATCCTGTGCTTTGTTAAAAGCCTCAACTCTAGGATGCTAACAGTGAAGCCTGATATTTACTCTGCTAATCTGACACAGCCCATTCCTTCCCTCTGGCGTTACTTTAAATCTCCATCTCTGTCAGTGAGATCGCATACTGGACTCCTCCCCCAGCCAGTCTCTGAGTTACGGAGCTTCCCCGCACAGTGCTAACTCAGTGACGGAGCAACCTGAACCTCTCCGCATACCGGACTCCTTTCCCAGCAGCTGTCAGAGTAACGGAGGCCCTCCACACACAGCTAACACAGTGTCTGAGCTCCCAGATCCTACAAACGGACTGTTCTTCTCGGAAGTTTTATCTTGTGTCATGGGCTAAGCCCCACTATAGCTGCATCAATAGTAAAACACTTAGAGCTGGGTTCAGCTGTATTTTATATATAGATTGACGACAACCAATACAACATATTAAAAGGGACACTTAGAGCTGGGATCTGCTATACTCTGTAAATAGACGTTTGACAAGCTTCTCAGCATACTGGATGTTATTTTGGTGTTTAACCCTTTATTTGCTCACGCTTAGCCATCGGTTCACAATCACTACATATGCTAATTGCATTAAGCCTCTGAGACTCTCTGACCAACCGGTCTATATTACTCTTATTAAGTTGTTGTGAAGCTATAAAAACAATTTTGTTCTTTGTTCTATGTCGCATCACAATCCTTTGCTCTGCAACATATGTACCTTTAAAAAACAACTTCACTGAATGCAGCTTGGTCTATGCTGTTCAATAGCCCAAACGCTCAAGTGATACAAAATTCTCATTTTATTTCAACACTGCAGTTGTGATCCAGTCTCATTCCCACAGAATCATTACAGAATAAATAAGCCTTATCATGGATCAAGCAGAGTTGCCTCAATTTGTTTACAACCTCTCCAAGAGAGTGGACGAACTCAGTCAAGGTATTAGGGATCTAAAGTTTGAGAATGAGACATTAAGAAAAGTAATTAGAGACACCACTCTTCATAAACCAAAAGCTGCTGACACAATAGTGGAACCACAGATTGCAGCACCTGATTTGTTCAATGGTGAAAGAAGCCTCTATCGCCAATATAGGCATGCCTGCCTTCTTACCTTCAATCTGAAGCCAGCCACTTATCCTAATGACAGGATCAAAGTCCTCACTATGATTACTTACCTAAGGGGTGAACCCTGTATCTGGGCAGACAGCTTGTTTGAAACCAACGACCCTATCCTATCCTCCCTACAGTCCTTCTTGGCAGTCATGGATGAATTCTATTCAGACTCGAATTTACAAATAACTGCAGAAAGCAAGATGCGGAAACTGAAACAAGGCAACCATCCCATTGAAGTCTATATAACGGAGTTTAAACAACATGCCATCGACTCCCAATGGAACGTGATTGCCTTAAGGAACCAATTAAGTCTTGGGCTCTCAGAACCAGTTAAAGATGAGCTTGCCCGTACCGATCTCCCTGACACCTTAGACGGCCTTATGAAGCTCTCCATGCAAATTGATAGAAGGCTTCCCAAAAGAAAGTCTGAACGCCAACTAGGGGATTCTACAACTCCATTCTACACCAAGTGTTTCTTCCCCAAGCGTTCCTGAGGCCATGGATATAGGATTTTTGCGTGGTCCATTAACCTCAGAAGAAAGGTTTAGAAGGAAATCAAAAGTCCTCTGTATGTACTGTGGAAGTCCAACCCATTCTATCTGTGAATGTCCCTCTCTATGTAAAAACAAAAACAGTAAGTCCCTCTCTCATATGACTTCTTTGATTGTGCATGATAAACCCATTCACTGTACTTTAACTCTCTTCTTACAGTGGGACGAGAGAGGCCATAATTGACACCCAAGGAAATTATATAGATAAGGCTATTGTGTTAAAAAATAAAATACCACTCATCACAAAATTGTGTCCTGTCTCTATTCGGGTTGTGTATGGTTCTGAAATGTCTTCTGGTCCTATTACTCAGCACACGATTCCCATTCTTGTGTCTACCATAGATTCTCATCAAGAATACATCTCATTTGATGTTATTTTGTCACCTCTCTTTCCCATTGTGTTAGGGTTGCAATGGCTTCGGTTACACAAACCTGTGATCAACTGGAGTTCTCTAGAGTTAAAATTTGATTTGCTTTATTGCCACCAAACCTGCTTGAATCATTCTACCCTGTTCCAGATGACAGAAACACCTAATATACCAGAGGTGTATAAAAAATTTGCAGAGGTCTTTAGTAAGAAGGAAGCAGACACCCTGCCTCCTCATCGGTCGTATGACTGCCCCATTGACCTCAAACCTGGTACTACACCTCCCTATGGTCATCTCTACCCTCTTTGCCAACCTGAGCTTGATCATTTGAAGACGTATTTAGATGAAAATTTAAATAAAGGCTTTATACGCCCTTCAGTTTCTCCAGCAGCAGCCGGTTTCTTCTTTGTTAGGAACAAGGATAACTCTCTTCGTCCGATCATCGACTTTAGGGAGCTCAACAAAATAACGATCAAAAACAGGTATTTGGGATTACTCGGATTACTAACCCTAAACCGCCGCACTCCCGCCTTGCAAACCCTATAATAAATAGTATTAACCCCTAATCTGCCCTCCCTAACATCGCCACCACCTAACTTCAAGTATTAACCCCTAATCTGCCGACCGGACCTCACCGCTACTATAATTAAATGTATTAACCCCTAAAGCTAAATCTAACCCTAACCCTAACCCCCCCTAAGTTAAATATAACTTTATTCTAACAAAATAAATTAACTCTTATTAAATAAAGTATTCCTATTTAAAGCTAAATACTTACCTGTAAAATAAACCCTAATATAGCTACAATATAACGAATAATTATATTGTAGCTATTTTAGGATTTATATTTATTTTACAGGCAACTTTATATTTATTTTAACTAGGTACAATAGCTATTAAATAGTTATTAACTATTTAATAGCTACCTAGTTAAAATAATTACAAAATCACCTGTAAAATAAATCCTAACCTAAGTTACAATTAAACCTAACACTACACTATCAATAAATTAATTAAATAAATTAACTACAATTACATACAATTAAATAAACTAAACTAAATTACAAAAAAAACAAACACTAAATTACAAAAAATAAAAAAAGATTACAATAATTTTAAGCTAATTAAACCTACTCTAAGCCCCCTAATAAAATAACAAAGCCCCCCAAAATAAAAGAAATTCCCTACCCTAATCTAAATTTAAAAAGTTAACAGCTCTATTACCTTACCAGCCCTTAAAAGGGCTTTTTGCGGGGAATGCCCCAAAGAAATCAGCTCTTTTGCCTGTAAAAAATAACACAATACCACCCCCCAACATTATAACCCACCACCCACATACCCCTACTCTAACCCAAACACCCCTTAAATAAACCTAACACTACCCCCCTGAAGATCTCCCTACCTTGAGTCGTCTTCACCCAGCCGAACACCGATTGACCAAAAGAAGACATCCAGAGCGGCAGAAGTCTTCATCCTATCCGGGCAGAAGAGGACATCCGGACCAGCAGACATCTTCATCCAAGCAGCATCTTCTATCTTCATCCATCCGACGAGGAGCGGCTCCATCTTCAAGACCTCCGGCTTGGAACATCCTTCTTCAAAGACGACTACCCGACGAATGAAGGTTCTTTTAAGTGACATCATCCAAGATGGCGTCCCTCAAATTCCTATTGGCTGATAGGATTCTATCAGCCATTCGGAATTAAGGTAGGAAAAATCTGATTGGCTGATTGAATCAGCCAATCAGATTCAAGTTCAATCGGATTGGCTGATCCAATCAGCCAATCAAATTGAGCTTGCATTCTATTGGCTGATCAGTACAGCCAATAGAATGCGAGCTCAATCTGATTGGCTGATTGGATCAGCCAATTGGATTGAACTTGAATCTGATTGGCTGATTCAATCAGCCAATCAGATTTTTCCTACCTTAATTCCGATTGGCTGATAGAATCCTATCAGCCAATCGGAATTCGAGGGACGCCATCTTGGATGACGTCACTTAAAGGAACCTTCATTTATCGGGTAGTCGTCGTTGAAGAAGGATGTTCTGCGCCGGAGGTCTTGAAGATGGAGTCGCTCCTCGTCGGATGGATGAAGATAGAAGATGCCGCTTGGATGAAGATCTCTGCCGGTCCAGATGTCCTCTTCTGCCCGGATAGGATGTCTTCTTTTGGTCCATCGGTGCTCGGTTGGGTGAAGACAACTCAAGGTAGGGAGATCTTCAGGGGGGTAGTGTTAGGTTTATTTAAGGGGGGTTTTGGTTAGAGTAGGGGTATGTGGGTGGTGGGTTGTAATGTTGGGGGGTGGTATTGTGTTTTTTTTTACAGGCAAAAGAGCTGATTTCTTTGGGGCATGCCCCGCAAAAAGCCCTTTTAAGGGCTGGTAAGGTAATAGAGCTGTTAACTTTTTTAATTTAGATTAGGTTAGGGATTTTTTTTTATTTTGGGGGGCTTTGTTATTTTATTAGGGGGCTTAGAGTAGGTGTAATTAGCTTAAAATTATTGTAATCTTTTTTATTTTTTGTAATATAGTGGGTTTTTTTGTAATTTAGTTTAGTTTATTTAATTGTATGTAATTGTAGTTAATTTATTTAATTAATTTATTGATAGTGTAGTGTTAGGATTAATTGTAACTTAGGTTAGGATTTATTTTACAGGTAATTTTGTAATTATTTTAACTAGGTAGCTATTAAATAGTTAATAACTATTTAATAGCTATTGTACCTAGTTAGAATAAATACAAAGTTGCCTGTAAAATAAATATAAATCCTAAAATAGCTACAATATAATTATTTGTTATATTGTAGCTATATTAGGGTTTATTTTACAGGTAAGTATTTAGCTTTAAATAGGAATACTTTATTTAATAAGAGTTAATTTATTTCGTTAGAATAAAATTATATTTAACTTAGGGGGGGTGTTAGGGTTAGACTTAGCTTTAGGGGTTAATACATTTATTATAGTAGCGGCGAGGTCCAGTCAGCAGATTAGGGGTTAATACTTGAAGTTAGGTGGCAGCGATGTTAGGGAGGGCAGATTAGGGGTTAATACTATTTATTATAGGGTTTGCAAGGCGGGAGTGCGAAGGTTTAGGGGTTAATACATTTATTAGAGTGGCGGCGAGGTCTGGTCGGCAGATTAGGGGTTAATAAGTGTAGTTAGGTAGTGGCGATGTTGGGGGGGTTAGATTAGGGGTTAATAAATATAATATAGGGATTGGAGATGTTAGGTGCAGCATAAGGGGTACATAGGTATAATGTAGGTGGCGGCGATGTGCGGTCGGCAGATTAGGGGTTAAAAAAAATGATTATAATGGAGTCGATGAGGGGGGCCTCGGTTTAGGGGTACATAGGTTGTTTATGGGTGTTAGTGTACTTTAGAGCACAGTAGTTAAGAGCTTTATGAACCGGCGCTAGCCCAGAAAGCTCTTAACTACTGACTTTTTTTCTGCGGATGGAGTCTTGTTGGTAGAGGGTCTAATGCTCACTTCAGCCAAGACTCTAAATACCGGCGTTAGGAGGATCCCATTGAAAATATTGGATACGCAATTGGCGTAAGGGGATCTGCGGTATGGAAAAGTCGCGGGTTGGAAGTGAGCATTAAACCCTTTCCTGGCTGACTCTAAATACCAGCGGGCGGTAAAAAGCAGCGTTAGGACCCGTTAACGCTTCTTTTGATGGCTACCTCAGAACTCTAAATCTAGGCGTTTGTGAGTGAAATAGGTAAAAAAGCTCAATGGTGCCCCACTCGTGTAAACTTCTTGGAACATGAAGTTACTTCTATAGGATTAAATCCTCAGAAGAAAAAGGTGGAAGCTATAATAAATTTTAAGAACCCAACTAACTTAAAGGAATCAAGATCATTCCTGGGTATGACAAATTATTCTCGCAAATGTATTAATAATTGTGCAGAATTAGCTAAACCACTGCTACTTCTTCTAAAGAAGGATGTGAAATGGCATATGAATGAGACTCAAGAGACAGCCATCAGAGAGCTGAAGAGAAAACTCACCCAAGCAGCTTGCATAACATACTCTGAACATAACATACTCTTTCTACTTAGTGACAGATTACACAAAAAGCATGATAATTTAAGCAAACTCATTGCTTATATGAGTAAAACTTTATCCTCAGTAGAAATAAAATGTAGTTATTGCAAAAAAGATCTCTTATCTACTGTATGGGCTCTACAAAATATCCACAGCTATATACAGGGTGAGAAAATTATTGTAGAAATGGCCCATCAGCCTTTGATATACCTTCAAAGTGAGAGAATAAGAGATGGGAACCTGTCTAATAGCTGCATGAAAGCTTGGACTCTTTCCTTACAAGGCTGGCCTTTAGAAATTCGCTATAAGCAAATCAAAAATAATCCAGTCGCACAGGGGACCATTGTCAAACCTTACCTTGGGTATATGTTGATGGTTGTTCTTACCATGCCACTATTGATAATGAGTGGAAATTAGTGATGTCGCGAACCTAAAAATTTCGATTCGGGAACGGTGGACTCAAACTTCCGCAACTGTTCGCGAACCTGCAAACCGGGCGAACTGCCATTGACTTCAATAGGCAGCCGAACTTTAAAACCAACAGGGACACTTTCTGGCCACAATAGTGATGGAAAAGTTGTTTCAAGGGGACTAACACCTGGACTGTGGCATGCCGGAGGGGGATCCATGGCAAAACTCCCACGGAAAATTACATAGTTGATGCAGAGTCTGGTTTTAAGCCATAAAGGGCATAAATCACCTAACATTCCTAAATTGTTTGGAATAATGTGCTTTAAAACATCAGGTATGATGTTGTATCTATCAGGTAGTGTAAGGGTTATGCCCGCTTCACAGTAACAGACCAAACTCCCCATGTAACGCACTGCAAACAACCGCAAGCAGTCCATCTGCACAACCACGAGATAGATAGATTTGATAGATAGATACATAGATTACATAGATCAACAGATGCAATATACATTTGTTAGATACGATTGATAGTTAGATAGATTTGATATATAAATAGATAAATTTGATAAATATATAATTTCCCAGACAGAGAATTGCAAGACGTGCGGTCTGTGACCCATGGTAAGGTTCCCAGAGGCAGTTGCGGTGCCAGGGGAGGTGTATATGGCATGGATTTTAGGACCCGGGAGATGGAAAAAGATGCTTGGTCGGTCCTACTACTTCAAATTTGGGGCACTGCGCCTGCAATCTACTGTGCCACCAGATATGAGTGGTGTGTTAAGTAGTACTATTCTTAGCAGTTTAATCCCTGTTATGTGCCTTTTTTTTTTGGTTTGGGTTTTGAAGCCACAGTGCAGCACCAGAGGCCAGAAAAATTAGGCATGTACACATGCCTGAAAAATTAGGTATTGTTGCAGCCGCTGCTGTAGCAGCGGCCAGAAAAATTGATGTTTGTTTGACAGTTAGAAAGTGCCCTAAAACATTGCGGCTTGAACCCTAGTTGTTGGCGGATAAGTCACACAAGTCGTCCGGCATTCGAAGATAAAATACAGCAGCGTGTGGACCATTTTTAGCCCAAGGCAGCTCATCTCATCAGCCTTTTTTACTCGAATGTATCGCCCAATGTCAGTCCCTTCGGGATCCATCCCTCATTCATTTTAATAAAGGTGAGATAATCAAGACTTTTTTGACCTAGGCGAATTCTCTTCTCAGTGACAATACCTCCTGCTGCACTGAAGGTCCTTTTTGACAGGACACTTGAAGCGGGGCAGGTAAGAAGTTCGATTGCAAATTGGGATAGCTTAGGCCACAGGTCAAGCCTGCACACCCAGTAGTCAAGGGGTTCATTGCTCCTCAGAGTGTTGAGATCCACAGTTAATGCAAGGTAGTCTGCTACCTGTCGGTTGAGTCGTTCTATGAGGCTGGATCCCGAAGGGCTGTGGCGATGCATAGGAGTTAAAAAGGTCCACATGTCCTCCATCAATAACACGTCTGGAAAGCGCCCTGTCCTTGCCGGCGTGGTCGTGGGAGGAGGAGCATTACTTTCATCTCTTCCCCTGTTAGATTCCCATTGTGCTGTGACATCACCCTTATACGCTGTGTAAAGCATACCTTTTAATTTATTTTTGAACTGCTCCATCCTTTCCGACTTGCGGGAATTCTGTAACATTTCAGTCACTTTATGCTTATACCGGGGGTCAAGTAGCGTGGACACCCAGTACAGTTTGTTCTCCTTCAGCTTTTTTATACGAGTGTCCCTCAACAGGCACAACAGCATGAAAGACCCCATTTGCACAAGGTTGGATGCCGAGCTACTCATGTCCCCTTCCTCATCCTCACTGATCTCACTGAATGTATCTCCTTCCCCTCAGCCACGAACAACACCATGGGTACCAGATAGGTGACAACAACGAGCACCCTGTAATGCCTGTTGTGCTTGGTCTTCCTCCTCCTCCTCAAAGCCACATTCCTCCTCTGACTCCTCTTCCTCACAATCCTCTTCCTGCGTTGCCACTGGTCCAGCAAGCGATGCTGATATGGCTGTTTCTGGTGGTGATGGAGACCACAACTCTTCCTCTTCCTCTTCACGCTCATCTAAGGCCTGCTATGGTATGAAATGAATTTTCTGAAATGTATAGCAGATATACAAGATAAGTTGCAGAACTGGTCCAACTTGCTATTAAGAATTTCTGCAAGAATTATGCTTATTAAAACTATTATGTTCCCTAAACTATTCTATTTTCTACAGAATTTCCCACTATTATTATATAACAAAGATATTTCTCGAATCCAGAGGATCTTCAACAATTTTATCTGGCGTGGGAAGAAACCACGTATAGCTCTTTCAACGTTAACTCTTTCTAAAGCTCATGGGGGCCTGGCGTGTCCGAATATTAGACTCTATAACTATGTAGCGGTGGGTAAGTTTGCGCTTGATTGGATCACCCAAAAAGAACAGGTTACTTGGTACGACTTGGAATCATTTTTAATAGCCCCTTTTGACCTGAAAGCGTTACTTCATAATCCAGCGACGAAACTTCCAGTTAACGTATCACAATTCTTCATTTTGAAAGATGTTGTGACCGCCTGGCAGAAGATCTGTAAAGCGTTACAGAGTAACTTCCGTAAATCACAGTTTCTTCCTTTAATGGGTAATCTCAGCTTTTTACCAGGTCTGAAGCCATCTGTGTTTTCAGAATGGGCCTTAAAAGGCCTAAACTCACTTGGTCAATTATGTCTAGACAATAAGCTGGTAATAAGGTCCTTTGAGGAGTTGAAAGTTAAATACAATCTAGCAAACACATCTTTTTTTGCTTATTTACAGATAAGCCACTGGTTAGGGAACTTGAGACTGGAAACAGGTTCGGAATTGGAGGCTGGAGAATTAGGGAGAATAATTAAGTTATATCGGGAAGGGTGCAGCAAAACTACTTATTTATACAAAACTTTGATCAATGCCCAAGGTGTTCTTCATATTGATAGAATAACAGAGAAATGGAAGAAGGTACTACCCTGGGTGGAGAGGGAGTGGGTCGCGGCTAGTATGAGGTTAATATCCAAGGCCACATTTTCAGTTAGCTGGCAAGAATCCCATCTTAGGCTGTTGAACATGTCATATTTGTCTCCTGCTAGAATATCAAAGTGGACGGTTTCCACAGAGCGATGTGATTGCCCTAAATGTAGACAGGCAATGGCAGATTTATTACATTGTGTCTGCAAATGCCCCAAAATAGTGCAATTTTGGAATAAAGTGAATTTTTGGTGTAATAAACTTCTGGGAAACCAGATACAGATTACACAAAAGGAGATACTTTTCCTTTTCAATTTTGACTCACTAACAATTAATTATAGATTTCTAAATGCAATAATATTGATAGCTAGGAATGTGATATTTACTAATTGGAAAAGTAAGGGAAGTCTAAGGTTCTCAGAATTCTTGAGCAAAGCACAGCACCAAATAATATTGGAACAATATAACATGAAAGCTTGCAGTGATAAACAACTACATTGATTCTTTGCCAAATGGAAACCTCTGATTTTGGCTCTTCCCATAAACTTCCAATTACAATTAACAGCCGCTTTTTAGGAAATCTGAGTGGTTCATACAGCAGATAGATACAGGAATATTCCCAAGGATATGGCTATCAGTACCAGTTAGTTAGTGAGGGGGGGGGGAATCAATCCCCTTTCTGCCGCTTTTTCCCTCCTCCTGAAATGGCCATACACCTTCCTGGCCTGCTTCAGGACATCATGTAAGCCTGGGTACTTATGCACAATGCGTTGTACAATCAGATTACACACATGTGCCATGCACGGCACATGTGTCAACTTGCCCAATTTCAATGCCGCCACCAAATTACTTCCGTTGTCAGAAACCACTTTGCCAATCTCCAGTGGGTGCGGGGTCAGCCACTGATCCACCTGTGCGTTCAGGGCGGACAGGAGTGCTGGTGCGGTGTGACTCTCTGCTTTCAGGCAAGTCAACCCCAACACGGCGTGACACTGCCGTATCCAGAATGTGTAATAGTTCCTGGGGATCTGGGGGGCTGCCGTTGATGTGGAGCAAGACACAGCAACAGAAGAGGACTCAGCCGAGGAGGTTATGGAAGAGGATGGAGTAGGAGGAGTAGAGGAGGTGGCAGCAGGCCTGCCTGCAAGTCGTGGCGGTGTCACCAACTCCTCTGCAGAGCCAGGCATTCCATGCTTGGCAGCCGTCAGCAGGTTTATCCAATGCGCAGTGTAGGTGATATACCTGCCCTGACCATGCTTTGCAGACCAGCTATCAGTGGTCAGATGGACCCTTGCCCCAACGCTGTGTGCCAGACATGCCATTACTTCCTTTCGCACAATTGAGTACAGGTTGGGGATTGCCTTTTGTGCAAAGAAATTTTGCCCAGGTACCTTCTACTGCGGTGTCCCAATAGCGACAATTTTTTTGAATGCCTCAGACTCCACCAGCTTGTATGGTAAAAGCTGGCGGGCTAATATTTCAGACAAGCCAGCAGTCAGACGCCAGGCAAGGGGGTGACTTGGTGACTTTGGCTTCTCATGCTCAAACATGTCCTTGACAGACACCTGACTGTGGGCAGATGAGCAGGAACTGCTCCAGAAGAGAGACGGATTGGAGGATGGTTGAGAGGGGACAAGGAGCACAGCAGTGGTTGACGTGGCTGAAGATGCTGGACCAGGAGGAGGATGGCGGCTTTGAGTTTGTGTGCTGCTTCTACTCATGTGTTCATCCCATAGGCGTTTGTGATGTGAGATCATGTGCCTTCACAAAGTAGTTGTACCTAGGTGGATGTTGGACTTCCCATGACTCAGTTTCTTTTGGCACAGGTTGCAAATGGCATTGCTGTTGTCAGAGGCAGACACATAAAAAAAGCCACACTGCTGAGCTGTGCGATGACGGCATTCTGGTGGTGGCAACAGCATGCTTTGATTGGCATGCTGTCTGGCTGACCCTGGGTGCCGATGCATGCTGTCTGACTGTGCCACTAGCTCCTTGTGACAACCTCCCCCTGCTTCCAACTCGTCTCCTCCTCCTGCTCCTCTCTGTCTCCCCATCTGAACTTTCTACCTGTTCTTCTCTTCTACCGGGTGCCCACATGACATCCACGGAAGCATCGTTATCATCAACCCCTTCCCTTGTATTTGACAACTCAACAACGGAAGCAACGGCGGGTACAACATCATCATCATCACACCGTGCGTCGTCCATGTCTGTAATGCTGCCTGACTGAGACATATCACAGTTATCTACATCCTCTGTCAATGATGGTTGCGCATCACTCATTTCTTCACACTGAGGTGTACATAACTCCTCTGACAGATCAAGTGAGGCGGCTGTTGTGCTAGTGTCGATGGTGGCTGCAGGCGGGTGAGTGGTAAATTGAGAGGTGCCCGAAGCTAATCCCCAATAAGGGGATTGGAGAAATTAACCTAGGAGGAGAGGCTAGCCAAACTGGGTCAGTTTTCTTTAGAAAAAAGTCGCTTGAGAGGTGACATGATTACTTTATATAAATATATTCAAGGCCCATACAGAGATGGCAGAAGCTCTGTTTATTCCAAGAAAATTGTTTCTGACAAGAGGTCATAATTTAAGGTTGGAGGAAAGGAGATTTAATCTCCTGCAACGGAAACGTTTTTTCACTGTAAGAGCAATACAATTGTGGAACACATTACCAAAGGAGGTAGTGAATGCCAATACCATAGATACATTTAAAAATAGTCTGGATACATTTCTGTATATAAACAAAATTCATGGATATGATTGCTAGTATTAAATGGGTCACATTTTAATGGGGTTATTTAAGCTTAACTGGAACTTTTTGAAAGTATTTTAGATTTGTATAGGTTGAACTCGATGGACTTCAGTCTTTTTTCAACCTTATCTACTATGTAAGGTTATGAGCGGAAGCTGTAGAAGATTGGGTGTCCTGTTTTATAAAGTCAACTATTTCATCAGAACTTTTCGTGTTCATGGTACGTGGCCTAACACTGGGCATTATTCTATGGCCAAAGGGAATCACAGCACCATGATCACGACGGCCCCTGTGGGTAGGCCTGCCTCTGCCTGTAATTTTTTTTTTCAATTAGTGCTACTATGCGTGCAAGCTAATGTGAGTGGGCACAGTATACGCTGTGAGCCTGACACAGAAAACCAGACTGATGTTTCACAGTCAAAAATGTTTTTTTTTTTTTTTTAAATGTACACTGACACTACTATTAAACAAGATAATATGAGTGGTGGCACTGGGCAAGTGGGCACAGTATACGCTGTGAGCCTGACACAAAAAAGCAGACGGATGTTTCACAGTCAAAATAGTTTTTTTTATTTTTAAATGTACACTTACACTACTATTAAACAAGATAATATGAGTGGTGGTGGCACTGGTCAAGTAGGCACACTATATGCTGGAGCCTGACACACAGGCTGGCAGTGGCAGGCTGGGCTGGCAACTGAAATTAGATTACACTAGCAGACTGATGTAAAAAAATTTTTTTTTTTCATTTACACTAATGTTACACCAGATATGAGTGGTGGCACTGAGCAAGTAGGCACAGTATATGCTGTGAGCCTGACACACAGGCTGGCAGTGGCAGGCAGGCAACTGCTATTAGATTACACTAGCAGACTGATGTAAAAGTCTTTTTTTTTTTAATTACACTACTGTTACACCAACCAGATATGAGTGGTGGCACTGAGAAAGCAGGCACAGTATATGCTGTGAGCCTGACACACAGGCTGGCAGTGACAGGCTGGCCTGGCAACTGAAATTAGATTACACTAGCAGACTGATGTAAAAGTTTTTTTTTTTTAATTTACAATAATGTTACACCAGATATGAGTGGTGGCACTGAGCAAGTAGGCACAGTATATGCTGTGAGCCTGACACACAGGCTGGCAGTGGCAGGCTGGCCTGGCAACTGAAATTAGATTACACTAGCAGACTGATGTAAAAGTTTTTTTTTTTAAATTTACACTAAAGTTACACCAGATATGAGGGGTGGCACTGAGCAAGTAGGCACATTATATGCTGTGAGCCTGACACACAGGCTGGCAGTACCAGGCAGGCAACTGCTATTAGATTACAAAGAAAAAAAAGAAAAAAAATGACTGATGTAGCCATAAAAAGGGCTTTTTGGGGTGCTGTCCTTACAGCAGAGATCAGATGAGTCCATCAGGACTGTAGTGGACATTGAATACACTAGCCTAGCTATCAATTTCCCTATAAAATCAGCAGCAGCTACACTATCGCTCCTCTCACTAAGAATGCAGGATCAGAATATATCTAAAATGGCTGCTACCCAGGAGCTGGGAGGGTCTGGGAGGGAGTGTCTGCTGCTGATTGGCTGTAATGTGTCTGCAGACTGTGAGATACAGGGTCAAAGTTTACTCAATGATGACGAATAGGGGGCAGACCGAACATCGCATTTGTTCGCCTGCCGCAGCAAACGCGAACAAGCTATGTTCGCTGGGAACTGTTCTCCGGCGAACTATTTGCGACATCACTAGTGCAGATTAGTCGCTGGCATTGGTATAACTTGGGCGAATGGTTTCCCAAATATTTCTGTAGGTTTCAACATTGGACAAAGATCCAGTCAAGTAGCAGAACTAACTGCTGTTATAAAAACCATTCAGATGGCTATTGAACAAGATATTCATGAATTTGTGGTCATTACTGACTCAAAATATGTGCATGACAGTTTTGTTAAATACCTGCCAACTTTGAAAATAAATGGCATGCAGAAAACTAACAACAAACCAATCAAACATGGCAAATTCTTCTGCAAAATTGATGTTAGTGGAGTCTAATGGTTTAACCATACACCAAGGGACCTATCTATCAAGCTCCGAAAGGAGCTTGACGGCCCGTGTTTCTGGTGAGTCTTCAGACTCGCCAGAAACACCAGCTATGAAGCAGCGGTCTAAAGATAGCTGCTCCATAACTTGTCCGCCTGCTCTGAGCAGGCGGACAGACATCGCCGCAATTGAACCTGATCGAGTACGATCGGGTTGATTGACACCCCCTGCTGGCGGACGATTGGCCGTGATTCTGCAGGGGGCGGCGTTGCACCAGCAGCTCTTGTGAGCTGCTGGTGCAATGCTGAATACGAAGAGCGTATTGCTCTCCATATTTAGCGAGGTCTGGCGGACCTGATCCGCACTGTTGGATCAGGTCCGCCAGACTTTGATAAATAGAGGCCCAAGGGTTATTCCAGGATTCTAATTTCCGATAAGGAAGGCAATGATCTTGCAGATTCATTAGCCAAACAAGGAGTCATAACTGGAGAACTCCTTAATATCGACCACTTAATGGGTGCAATTCAGGTAGAAGCCATTACCAGAAACCAAGAGAAAACAAAAGAAGGCGCCAGAATAGTGCAAAATCAATGGTGTCAAAAAAGCCCCCACTTCAATCTGTTGTACTTACAGAATGTAAGGCACTTGATAAGTGCTACAAGGGCCTTCTGAGCTCTTATAGTTGCTCAGCAAACTATTCCTCGTACTCTATAGACTCCTCTGTGATATACACAGCTTACACAGTATCAGACTGGGTCAATGTCACAGGTAAATATCGAGTAAGGGATAAAACTGTTCAAATCAACAGTATAATTAGGCGACAGTCACAGAAGTTATAGATACTTCAGCTAGATGTGACTATAAAACTTCAATATAAAATTAAATTCCGTGGAAAGTCTAATATAGTTAAAAGACTTTATTTAAAAACAATAATACACAACGTTTCACAGTCTACAACAACCGTTTCCTCAGGTTAAAAACCAGAAATCAGGCTAAACAACAAAATGAGCCTAACCTGGTACAATGGAGTCAGGTTTCTCCCAGTGAGAACCTGATCACTAGTCAAAAGGAAGGCCCCATTTTAGGTATCTTCTATAAACATAAAGAAGATCCTAAAGACAACCCCATCTCAAATGAGGACGGTCTTGGCAAGGAAGATCTTATAATCCTAATGAAGTCCAGATCACCATTTAAGTTACAGGATGGTTTGTTAATTAGAACCTCCAAAGCTGGTATCCAACAATGGGTGGTACCTACAAAGTTCAGAGGTCTCATGCTTCAACATGCCCATGATGCTCCCACATCTGGCCATCGTGGTGCCAAATTGACGTATGAAATATTGCGTGACTATGCCTTTTGGCTGCATATGTTGAAGGATGTTCAAACCTACTGTCAAGGGTGTTTAATCTGTCCACATTTCCAACCAACTGCGCCAATGCATAGAGCGCCATTGCAAAAAAGGGGGATGGTAATGCCATGGTCAGATATACAAATTAATTTTATTGGTTCAGTAACTAGGGCATCAAGAGGTAACAAAAACATGTTAACAGTGACATGCCTATCCACCAAATGGGTAGAGTGCATCAGTGCACCTAATAATAGTGCTGAAACATGCACAGCATTGCTCATCAACCACGTGTTTTCCAGATTTAGTTTACCCCAGAGAATCAAAACCAATCGGGGACCCACTTTACTAGCAAAGTTATTACCAAAATGTGGAAAATACTTGGGGTCAAAAGAAAGATCCATATTGCATATAGAGCTTCCTCTAGTGGTGGTGTAGAGCATTACAACCAGTCCATTGTGAAAATCCTCAAAAGGTTTGTGAGTGAGAAAGGTAAAAAAGCTCAATGGTGCCGTACTCGTGTAAACTTCTTGGGACGTGAAGTTACTTCTGAAGGATTAAATGCTCAGAAGAAAAAGGTAGAAGCTATAATAAATTATAAGAACCCAAGTAACTTAAAGGAATCAAGATCATTCCTGGGTATGGCAAATTATTCTCGCAAATGTATTAATAATTATACCGAATTAGCTAAACCACTGCTATTTCTTCTAAAGAAAGATGTGAAATGGCATTGGAATGAGACTCAAGAGACAGCCATCAGAGAGCTGAAGAGAAAACTCACCCAAACACCTTGCTTAGCATACACTGAAGGGGGTAAACCTTTCTACTTAGAGACAGATTACACAGATATAAATATGAGTGCTGTTTTATACCAAAAGCATGATAATTTAAGCAAAGTCATTGTTTATGCTAGTAAAACTTTATCACCAGTAGAAATAAAATTTAGTGATTGCAAAAATCCCTCTTATCTACTGTATGGGCTCTACAAAATTTCCACAGCTATATACAGGGCAAGAAAATTATTGTAGAAACAGCCCACCAGCCTTTGCTATATCTGCAAAGTGACAGAATAAGAGATTGGAACCTGTCTAATAGATGCATAACAGCTTGGACTCTTTCCTTACAAGGCTGGCCTTTAGAAATTCGCTATAAGCAAAACAAAAATAATCCAGTCGCACAGGGGCTTGCTAAGCTCCATGACTGTACCGCTAAGGTTCATGGGGAAGAGTTATTAGAAGATGATTTTCTGGAGGAATCATTGCTTTCCCCATATCAAATATACAATGATGACCATTGTAAATCCTTACCTTGGGTAAATGTTGATGGTTGTTCTTACCATGCCACTATTGATAATGAGCACAAGTCGCTGGCATTGGTATAACTTAGGTGAATGGATTCCCAAATATTTCTGTAGGTTTCAACATTGACCAAGATCCAGTCAAGTAGCATAACTAACTGCTGTTCTAAAAACCATTGAGATGGCTATTGAACAAGATATTCATTAATTTGTGGTCATTACTGACTCAAATTATTTGCGTGACAATTTTGTTGAAAACCTGCCAACTTGGAAAAGAAATGGCATGCAGAAAACTAACAACAAACCAGTCAAACATGGCAAGTTTTTCTGCGAAATTGATGTTAGTGGGGTCCAATGGTTTAACCATACACTGGAAAAAGACCAAGGGTCATTCCAGGATTCTAGGTCCTGATAAGGAAGGCAATGATCTTGCAGATTTATTAGCCAAACAAGGAGCCATAACTGGAGAACTCCTTAATATCGACCACTTAATGGGTGCAATTCAGGTAGAAGCCATTACCAGAAACCAGGCTAAACAACAAAATGAGCCTAACCTGGTACAATGGAGTCAGGATTCTCTTAGTGAGAACCTGATCACTAGTCAAAAAGAAGACCCCACTATATATTTATATTATATATAAATATATAGAAGATCCTAAAAACAACCCCATCTCAATTGAGGATGGTATTGGCAAGGAAGATCTTATAATCATAATAAAGTCCAGATAACAATTCAAGTTACAGGATGGTTTGTTAATTAGAACTTTCAAAGCTGGTATGCAACAATGGGTGGTACCTACAAAGTTCAGAGGTCTCATGCTTCAACATGCCCATGATGCTCCCACATCTGGCCATCGTGGTGCCAAATTGACGTATGAAATATTGCATGACTATGCCTTTTGGCTGCATATGTTGAAGAATGTTCAAACCTACTGTCAAGGGTGTTTAATCTGTCCACAGTTCCAATCCACTGTGCCTACGCATAGAGCGCCATTGCAGAAAAGGGGGATGGTAATGCCATGGTCAGATATACAAATTGATTTTATTGGTCCATTAACTAAGTCATCAAGAGATAACAAATACATGTTAACAGTGACATGCCTATTCACCAAATGGGTACAGCGTATCAGTGCACCTAATAATAGTGCTGAAACATGCGCAGCATTGCTCATCAACCACGTGTTTTCCAGATTTGGTTTACCCCAGAGAATCCGATCGGGGGACCCACTTTACTAGTGAAGTGATGACCAAAATGTGGAAAATACTAGGGGTCAAAAAAAAAAAGCTCCATATTGCATATAGCGCTGCATCTAGTGGTGGTGTAGAGCATTACAACCAGTCCATTGTGAAAATCCTCAAAAAGTTTGTGAGTGAAGCAGGTAAAGACTGGGATGTAAAATTACCTCCAGTCCTAATGGCATTAAGAGGAACTCCAAGTAGTGCTACTAAGATGTCACTTTTTGAATTGATGACTGGTAGAAGAATGGTTCTACCATCAACATCTATTGTACCGTACATCAGACCAGAACTTAATAAATGCAGCCAATACACATCATCATGTGGAGAACTTAAGGAAGCACCTGCAATATGCCTTTGAATTTGCTCAAAGGAACATAGAGAAGGCTGCAACTGACACTAAAACATATTATTATCTTAAAACTTCCAAAAAGGAATATAAAATTAATGATAAAGTTTATCTTTATAACTTTGGAAGAGATCAGATTAAGGAGAAAAAGTTCCTTCCATCATGGAAGGGTCCTTTTGTCATTACTGACAAAATATCTCCAGTTGCCTATAAAATTAGGATACCTAAAAATGATACTTTTATGGATAAATGGGTCCATATTAATCAAATGCGAGCATGCCACCCTAGATCCCAACTACAAGTCATAGAGGGAGAATGAAGTGTCATATCCCCAAAGGCACTAAAGAAATATTGTAGTTTAAAGATGCTTAGCTAACTAGCATAAATGTGAGGATTAAAAAAATAATGGACTCTCTTCATAATAAGACTGTCTATGATGCATACTGTCAGTACACTCACCAAGTACCACAGACTTTAAGCCAATTCATATACACATGTCCTATGTATATTAAAATGATAAGTGGGATTTATGTCAGGATACCTGTGAGTGTTATTAAATTATATATATATATATATATATATATATATATATATATATATATACACACACCAAATAATTCATTTATTTGTGAAGCTGTTTATAATACAACACCCCTTTCTCATTTGTCAAGGACACATTGCAAACCTTTGTCCCAATTATATAATATATATATATATATATATATATATATATATATATAGATATATATATAGATATATATATATATATATATATATATATATATATATATATCAGACAAGGCAAGTCCAGCACCATTATTTTAACACTTCCAAGTGCAAAGGCAAATTTCTTGTGGAAAAGTAACAAAGTGCACGTACGCTAGGGAGGCCTGTCAACTTCTCTTAATATAAATTCACAAAACTCCAATGATAGCGACAGCACTGTTTCAGTAAAAAAAATCCTTACTTTATTGAAGCAACATTAGGATAAGACATCAACTATTTGTGTCACTTGGACCCTTAGTCATGACTAAGAGTCCGCGTGACTCAAAACTTTGCTGTTCTATCCTAATGTTGATTCAATAAAGTAAGGATTGTTTACTGAAACAGTGCTGTCGCTATCATTGAAGTTTTGTGGATTTTATATATATATATATATATATATATATATATATATATATATATATAGTGAAGAAAAAACAGGCAGACACTCTAGGTTAAAATCCAGATGTTTTACTTCATTACAGCAGCAGTACAACAGAGCTATATCCTCAAGAGGTAGTAGCAACAAACACTGTGGGGGACTTTAAAAATGCATGGGACAAGCATAGGGCTATCCTACGAACTAGATAAGTTTATACTGTTAGGTAAGGTCGGGCAGACTTGCTGGGCCTATGGCTCTTATCTGCCGTCAATATCTATGTTTCTATGTTTATATATATATATATATATATATATATATGATCCTAGAAAATTGTCTATGCATGTGTAGTTAATATTGTAAATCAAATCATACAGTGAAACACCAAATATGAAATGTATCTCAGAAATATGAAAGTAATAAACAATTGTGTTAATCACATTTAAAATATATAACATATTTTTTTTCTATCTTCCAGACATCTGCGAGACAGATTGGGCTCTGGGCTCCAGATGGGGCTAATAGATACTAATATATGCATATCCTTTTTTAGTGTCATAATGAAGTGGAATATACTCATGTTTAGTATGACAATACTGAGATTAAATAGTATAAAATAATCCCATACATATTGGACACATTATTTGCTGATACTGGAAATTAAAGTATATTTAATATACACTTTAAAAGTTAGATATTAAACTGTAAGCAATATTAATGATGAGACTGCATTTCTGGTTGTCTGCTGCCCTCTGGTGGTTTATGCGGGAATTTCAGCCAAACAGGTTGACTGTTAAAACCCATACATTCAGAGTAGGCCAATGAAATGTTCAGTTTTGAGGGCCAATTGAGAGACAAGCTTCTGTTTAGGGCGTATCCGAATATTCACCAATGATTACAAAATACATGCAGGCTTATCACTTGATAAAAGCTCATGCAAGAGGAAAGAAAGGGTTCTTTGCTGGAATTTTGACTGACTCACAACTGCTGCCTTTGGAAGACAGTCTCCATAAAGCAAAACTGGGCCTAACTTTCTTTTTCCATAATTTCAAATACCTTTCTTATTTATGAGGTGAACGGATTTATCTAAAAAAGCTGAACTTTACAAACTGGTTTTGTGGTAATGTAATGGAGTTTTGTAATTTAATATTTTTATACAAAGACATTCATTCTTGCTACAGTTTAATTGAAGCTGGTAATTTAAATAGGTACTTTGTATTTTAAATTTATGTTCCACAGCCAGGTGTATTTTAAACATAATTATATTGATGGTAAGTAATTTTATTTGCTATAAAGGATTTTAAATCCCATATTTATAAGTCAGTTTTACTATTGTGAAATTTCATATAAATTGGTTATTGTAGTTAAATATATCTGGTGTTTATTAAGTATTTGTAGCTATTGTGATATATTTTAACATTTGTTTTATTGTTGCTAAATAAGAGGTTATTTTAGCTCAGATTAATTGGCATATAAATTGGCTGTTGCATTAATAATACACAATTTCTGGTAGTTTAATACGAATTATATAGAACCATTTGTGGTATTGTAATAAGCGTGTATAATTGATTCATAATCTAGTTTCTACATAAATATAATTCAAGGTTACTGTAAGGATAACTAATCTAGAATTAAGGAATAAATATTAATTTTAATATATATTGTTGCGTATATACTGTACATGGTTGGCAAATGCTGAGCTAAATGCACCAACATTTTAATTGGAGGTTACTGCTAAATAATAATTTTGTAACCAGTCATATACCAACACTTTGTATATTCATATACATATCTCGCAATATCAGTCCAAAAATCATCACATATATAAAGACATATTTATCTATAAATAAATAGAACATATTCCGTTAATAAAACATTCTTACAATATGAAATAATTGCATTTTCAGGTACACTTTTCGAAGAGAATACGTCATGGGCTTTGTGCAACAAATTAGGGTTTTAGTGGGGTATTTCTTTATTGGTCTTTTCCATTGACTTCTATGGTGGAATACGTGAACCTGCATGTGATTTGGCAAGTTATTTTGCAACTTGTAATACCTGCGCAACCCCAAATGCTAAAAAGCCATAACGCACGCAGTGTTTTCGCAACTGCAAAAACTTAAATTATGCTTACCTGATAATTTTATTTTCTTCAGATGGAAAGAGTCCACAGCTGCATTCATTATTTTTGCGAAATAAGAACCTGGCCACCAGGAGGAGGCAAAGACACCCCAGCCAAAGGCTTAAATACTCATCCCACTCCCCTCATCCCCCAGTCATTCTGCAGAGGAACAAGAAAACAGTAGAAGAAATATCAGGGTGAAAGGGTGCCAGAAGAATAAAAATACAGATGCCCCACATAAAAAATACGGGTGGGGAGCTGTGGACTCTTTCCATCTAAAGAAAATAAAATTATCAGGTAAGCATAATATAAGTTTTTCTTCATAAATGGAAATAGTCCACAGCTGCATTCATTACTTTTGGGAAAACAATACCTAAGCTATAGAGGACACTGAATGCCAAGATGGGAGGGTACAAAAGGTGGCCCATTCTGAAGGCACCAGGCCTGAAACCACTACCCAACAAAACCCCGCTTTGTCCGAAGCAGAGAAACTTTGAAAAGAAAAAAGGCCCCAAGGATACTGTCCCGCAGATAGCCTGGAAGCCTAGCTAGAGACCGCAAAATCAGACATAACTGAGCCAACAGTCCTCCAGGAGAAACCGTCGCCCAGCAGTCGGTCCCCAACCACACCCCCTTCACTAGTGAAGGGAACACCAGCCCAAAACTCCCAAAGGGATAAAGCATGGAGGCCAAAAGGAAACCGAAAGGTCACCACAGAATCCATAAAAGAAAGAACTCCTAGAGCTAGCCCAGCTCACAAAGACCTAAATGGGCCTGACAAACAAGGGGAGGCAATGCCCAGACCAAACAAAAACCACAAGGACTAGAACCAGGCATCAGAACATAGAAAACTTTCCTCTCAACATTGTGTGAAAGCACCAAAAAAGACAACTGAAGACAGAGTCCTCAAACCCTCAGAACTTAGACTACTGAAGTAGTCAACACATAATACGTGTAGCAGACCCAGACGAGGTAAACACCTGAGACAAGAACATGCAGTCATCATCAGGATGACATAGAAGAAATACTTGCTGAGAAGTAAAAAGCGGCCAAACAAGAAATCAGATTGCAAAAACTCCAAGACAGAGAGCACACTCCAGGCAATCCAAGCAACCAGACCGACACATAGGTCACAAAACGGGAGAAGCACAGAACCTCACTGAGGCCCACTGCATCCTTGAAGATGAACAACAATCTCAGAATCTACTACCAGCCAGACTAGCCCAAGCGTCTGCAGGTCTGAAAACAGCGGAACAAAAGAACCCCAACACCAGCTCCTAAAAAAGCGGAAGAATGGCCCAAGCCATTCCAACAGAGCTCCTTAGAGGCAGTCGAGCTAGCAAGAAAGGCCCAACATAGTCTCAACGCAGAGCCAGCATGACTCCAGATAGAACAGAACAACCAAGAGATCTTGTCTCCATTCAACATAGGTTAAATCCTCTGTTCCACCTCCTGAATGCAGGAGAAGTTCTAAGCCAAGGACCACACTACCGTAAGCCCCCCTAAGAAAAAAGGGGCCATTAAATACAGATACACCTGCCCACAAGACACAAGCCAAACAAGAAATCAATCTCCAACGCAAATTAACTTATAAAGGAACCCCCTTAGAAAATAGCCTGCTAGTACACGGACAAGGTGCAATAGCTGCAGTGGATACCCTGCAAACTCTCTCGCCTGCGGAACCGCAACCGCAAAGCCATCAGGTTTCTTCAGCAAACTGTCCAAGGGAAACAGTTCAAGGCAAGCCCCATGGGCATCAGCACTCAGAGAACCTGGCCAACCGTGACCAGGTCTATTAGCAAGACCAAAAGTCATAGTCCAAGTTCCCTGGAAGTGGAGAACCCTGAACCCTGAACCCACCCTAAGGCTGCAAAGTCCGGTAACAATCCACAACGGGAACCACAAGGGAGAACTCTGAGCGAAAGCCTCAGCAACCGGACGAACCAGGGTGATGACAGGTCCGAGCCCCCAATTGTTTAAAACAATTGATATAAAAAACAGACCCACAGGGAGATATCAATGCAATATCCAGAATAACCTGGATAACGAGAACACCTTGCAAGTCCTGACCCAAGGAAGAGACCACCCCTTGCCGAAGTCCAACACGCCAAAGGAGCTAAGGCATCTTGAATCAAGACACTAGAACCCATAGGCGTTTGAACCATCACAAGACATCCAAAGCAAGGGGATACCTTGAGAACAAAGTCGCTCTAGCAAGGCTAGTCTCCACATCACCTCCAATATGAGTCAGAAGATCAAATGAAAAAAGGATGCAGATCATCCTCAGATCCAGGGAAGAACCCTAGCAGAACCCAAAGGAGACCCCAATGTCCTCAAAAAGGAAGAACCATCTCCTGAAGGGAAAACCAGGCCTCAAAAGGACCATGGAAAAAACAAGTCCAAAAGGACAAATTCCCAGAGCCTCAGAAAGGCCAAACTGCCAAAACAGCAGTAAGGAGGCACTAAACCCTCAACACTCCCACGTGAGGAAGAAGACTCTAGGTTCCGAGAGTATCGGAATCAAAAGAGAGTGATGCAGCAGAACTCCACTGCCTAGTCAATCAGCTTGAAGGCTAAATAAAGACAGAAACATCCTTACTGCCTTGCAGACTCTTTAGAATGCTTAGCTGAAACTTGTAAAATAAAAACAAGAAAACCCAACATAAAGTCAGCACTCGGCACCTCAACCGGCCTAGCCAGGCAGAACAGGCGCCACGTGTCTGAACAAGCCACAAGACAGAAGAACTGAACCCTAGCAGCACCAGCCTGCAGACAGGGCCATAACTGTCAAGCTGCCTAAATCCTTCCTCAGAGGTGAAGAGCATAACAGACAAACATAGGACTAATGTGTCTCGTAACAAACTTCTGCAGAAGCAAACAGCTAGGATCGATCCCAGAGAAAGTTCCCGATGGAAACATATAATCAAAAATAAAAGACATCCTACCCTTATAAAAGAAAATATAAGGCAACCCATAGGTTAATGCCTAAGAAGAACAGGCATACCAATAAGACCAGCCAAACAGAACCTTGATCTTCCAGCAAACTGGGAAGGATCTCAATAAACCAACAATCAGGAGATTACATTATCCCCTCATGTCTAATGAAGTGAGCCATTCAAAGTAGAATACTGTAGATTCCAGTATACGTTAAGGATAGGGTCCTCTAATAACTCAAAACATGTCTGAGTAAAATGCGAAGGCGTGCTATTCTGTGGGACAGCTACACCCACAGAGAACTGCATGGGCCCACCCAAGGCTGGGAGACCCGGGACAATAGGGCACAAACGCAAATAAATGTCTGGACTTTGCAGACGAATAATCGCCAAAAATATGTGAAAGCAAAAATGTGCTGCGACCTCCGGGGGGAACAAGACTCCCTGCAAGGAGGGATAAACATAATCTGGGTTACCCACATGTGAAGTAGTAGGGAGCAGTAGGGAACTCGCCTCACGGAGGACAGAACCCCCAGAGGCAGATGACTCAGCGGTCCCTTGATTCCCTGAGCCCGAGGAACAAGGCGCTCTAATATGGCATACAGAACATAACTGATTGACATGTGTCAACGGGGCCAATTCGAATTCTTCACAAGTCAAAAATCTAACTCTGAAATTTGAACAGTCTCATCTCTATAACTGGATAGAGAATATAAAAATATATGGACTATAAGAAAAGTTTAAATGGCACCTGACACCCACAATGGCTGGGGCACTCACAACCTCCTATGAACCAGACACTGGCAGACCAGAATTTTTCCGATGCCACACGGTCAGGAATGCGGAAATGGAAGACCAGATCGTAAACACTCCCAGTTACAAGGTGAACCGTACAGTCCAAATAAAGTGCGCCCAACCATAAGGTTGTGTCACTTCCAAAGGCCTTTATGTTCCAAGCCAGGAGCCTAGTTAACACTACACATAAGCAGATGGAATTACATAACAAACATGATTAAAAAAAAACCCTGTTCAATAATCCCCTCAGGAGATATTTACCCTCGATTCCAAGACACCAACGGAGTTTCACTGAGACCCTATATTTTTTTATAAGATGAAAGGCAGAAGAATGAGAATTACTGGGGGATGAGGGGAGTAGGAGGAGTATTTAAGCCTTTGGCTGGGGTGTCTTTGCCTCCTCCTGGTGGCCAGGTTCTTATTTCCCAAAAGTAATGAATGCAGCTGTGGACTCTTTCCATTTATGAAGAAAAAGAGATTTGCCACGTGACTTGTAATCTTGCCCTAAGTGTTTAATCAATTTGCAGGAGATTAAACACACAGTTATATACAACCAATAGTGCAGTAATAATATTTTCTATATGAGAGCATTTTTATTTCGTACTTTTATATTCTTCTAACTGGTCATATTTCATCAATATAGACAACCTTTTACTTTATAGCACTGCTTATAAAATGTTTTCTTTTCTACTACATGTTAACATTGCCTTAAAATGTTCCTTTTTAAAACTTACACAAGTTCAAAGATAATTAGTTTTAATGAGAATTAAACTCTAATTCCTTTCAAAGATTAATCCATCATCACCAATGCAAGTTTTAAACATACTTATAAAAATGGTACATTTGATGTACCTAATTAAAACTGTTCTTTTGAAATATCAGGTAATTATGACTATTATATAATGCTTATCAGCCACAGTAAAAAAAAAAGTATTATGCTTAATTATACTATAAAGATATGATATATATATATATTTATATAATAAATAATATTTACAGTATAATTAAGCATAATATATATATATATATATATATATATATATATATATATAGTATATATATATATATATATACACTGTATATACTGTATATACTGTATATACTGTATATATATATATATATATATATATATATATATATATATATATATATATATACACTGTATATATATATATGAATAAACAAGAGGACTGAAAGTGTGATGATCTAAAGTAGAACAAAACACTTGACGACTGCGCTTTGGATCAGCCTGAAAAAGAACTTGTGTAAGTGCTTAACTCAGTGACAAATTTGAGGCTTAGCTTTGTCTATATTTATAGGCAAAACAATAGTATGTATGTATTATCCGGGTAGCTAAAGGAGATGGTCAAAGCAGCTAAACCCTAAAGGGGGAGGTAATATCCCTATTAAATTTCCCAATACAAGTTAAAGATAGAGCAAAGAATGGGGTAAGAGCGCGTCTGGCCAAGTTCTATATAATCTCCTGTAAATGTCAGGGGACGCTACTCCACACAGATGATATTCAAATAGTGGAAAAAAATATATGGAAAAAAAAAATATATATATAGTTAGTTGAGGGAATGGGTTCAGTAAAATACCTTATATAAAAAGGTATACATGTGCATTTTTTTTTTTGGAGCAGAAAAATGGATGATAGCAATTGCATAAATATATAAATCAGTGACTCCAACTAATTAGATGTTATAAATTAAAATAAAATACTGGGTAAGGAAATGTCTCTGTTGCTGTCTGAAAATGACACAGTAAGATCCAAAATAATATATATGTATATATATTATATTGAAAGTAGTTGAACAATTAAAAGGGTCCTATTCTGGGTAAAGATGATACATTTTGATGTCAAGTTTCAAGAGGAGTGATAGTCTTTATCTTTAAGTGTGTAGATGAGGTTCTTAAAAGTCTTCTTATCCGTATCTTGTTAAGAAATGGGTACTCACCAGATTTCACCTCAATCTTATGAGGTAAGTGCAATGCCCGTAAGGAGACCCCTTAGATGATCTCTGGAGTACTGCAGGGAGCTCTTGGTCTTTTTTTGAGAAATTACTTCCTTCTTTTCCCAGAGGAGTATAGGACACCATTCAGTGTTTATTTTTGTCTTCACTCTTTCATTCTTCCTTTTTGAACATGTCACAGGGTTTCTCTATTGTGCTGATGTCACAGTTTCTGATCTTTCTTCTACGCTCTGCCCTGTGCTGTCCTTGCCCACGTGGAAGAAGTTTTAAGAACCTGCCAGTCCACAGTGCAGGTTAAGTGAAGCCTTAACCTGCAATGTGGACTGGCAGGTTCTTAACACTTCCTCCACGTGGGCAAGGACAGGCACGGCGTGTGCACCCACATACGCCAATCTATTCTTAGGGTGGTGGGAACAAACTGTCATGTTTTCAGAAACAAATGACTAATATACCAATCAAATCCCATTTGAATTTCTAAGACTGAGGAAAAACTGTTCACAGGAAAACACCTTCAAAGAGAGAGCCCGTGAGTTAGAAAACCGCTTACTTTTATAGCATAAGATCAGTTGCTAAAGCCAAAACTAGAGCACTAAAAACCAGAAGATCAGAACTGTTAAAAGTTAAGAACTGAAAAAGTGATAACAAGATTAGGTTGGTTCTAACCTATAATCAACACACACCTCAAATTGTCAACATAGATAAAGTAGAGATAAGCTACAGGAGAAATAGAAATCTCAAAGAGATTCTTAGTCCAAGCCACTTTATCCAAAAAACTACCAGAATTAAATCTGCAGAACTAGGATCTTTCCCCTGCGGCAATTGTTCTACATGCAGCAATATGTTAAAGAAGAAATATGTCAACAACAGATTTGGTAAACAGCACAAAATCAAAAACTATATTAGTTGTAATTCGACAGGCATAATATATGCCCTTCAATGCCAATGCCCGTGTACCTATGGAACATTTGCGGAATATCTGAAATGCCCCCAAGGATCTGTCTGATGACAATAAAATCACGTCTGTAGCTTTACACTTTTTCAAGCACCATAAATCCAAGTCTTCTGAACTGAAATGTTATGGAATCCAAAAAATATCTTTGGGTCTCAGAGGCGGCGATTTGGAAAAAACGTTACTAAAGGCAGAGACAAAATGGATATACCTAATGGACCGCGTATGCCCAAAAGGTCTCAATGAATACAACACCTATTCAATGATTCTTTAAAATATACCAATCTTTAAGTTGAATCACATACCAAAATCAATACCACATCCCATCAAAATCAGATAACCAATATCCAGCATCTTGGAGAGTACCATTTCCAGATACAGAAATAATAGAATAACTGGAAAAGAATTGTCTACGGTATTATTTCAAAGTAAGACAATTTCTCGCCCTAATTTCTCTGAACAACCTAAATCTAGTTCAGGGACATCACTCTCACTCCTTATTCATCCAATTCACACTCTTTTTCCTCCCTAGTCACTTTTCATTCTCACAAAAACGCAACTCCTCTGTAATGATTATCTATTAAAAATTCATCATTTTTATCAGATCAATGTAAATTTCACACTACATTTTTTACCTTTTTAGCTCCACTCCTGCAATAAATTCTGGCTCGCCCATCATTCTATCCTCACTATTTATTAGTAACACAACACAACAAAATTCTTTCAGTATATCTATCGACTAAGAAATATTAAAAGTTCATTCATTTTTTCACATAATTTTCACAACCATTGTAAATATTTATTTTAGACACTAATTTCAAGGAGTACTATTCATCTCAAGCAATTTGAGCACCTTTTAAACACATTATGTTAGTATCACATGATCACTAACCTATCAGTTAGGGACCTCGTTTTCCTTCCCAGTCACTCACACTCACACATCATTTTTATTTGATTCTTCACATTCTTCTGCATTTCAATCCATCTCAATGATCATCTCATTTTTTGCACTATGTATTCCCCATCTATTCCATTTTCTTTCAACCTCTGCACAATACTCACATTATTCACACTTGGTGGACGAAAGTCCAATTCAATTCAAGACAATTTAAAATCCCAAAATCCATTCAGGACAAATATACAATAATTAAGATAATGTTCTCTTGTACTTTTATTTCATCTTACTTTATTTTATTATAACACCACTTCCCTTTTTTATATATTTTATTGCTATTGGGATGTTAGTACTTGTTACAACTATGATAAATAGTATGCAAAAATAACTTCAGCAATATAGGACCTTTGTTGACGAAATTATGATGATTAAAACACTCAGATTTATACGCTACAAAATCCATAGTTTCGGTGTATCACAAACATGTCAATTATCTGCTTAACTTCTAGTCTCTTTGCAACGTCCACAACACGCCTCCCAATACAGTGTCATTTGACACATACGATATACCCCCCAGTTGAGAAGCTTGGATTGGCCTAAAATTATGTAGGGGCGGTGTTACATCTTTTAAATACCCGCCGACGCGCATCACCTTTGAGAAAGCCATAACAGTAACGGCGAAACATGTCAGGGAAGGGTATCTGTTAAATACCCTGTTTGTTCTTTTTAACTGCATAGAAACTCAATCAGTTTAAAACAATTTAACTAAATATAGAAAAAATATTTATATGTGTAGGCTACTCAGTATATAAGACGCTTTAATGCTCCATCTAGGGGAACAGTAGAATTTACCCGCTTACTTAAGCGGTGATACAAATGTAATCAACTGAAGTATGATAACTTACTTGTTATGTTAGACGTGGGGGCAGTGGCTTTATAATGTTGTAATATGGGATTATTTCCCACACGTAAATAATATACTTTTTGACATCATTTGCTCACTAATATCAAACAGAGTTATAAAATAACGTGACCACCTAATCACAGTATTGCGAGAGCGAGTATTTAAGCAGGCTCCGATAAACAAATGATTGCACATTATATCAAAGGCACCATATATCATTAATACAAGTGAGAGTTGAACCTAATAAGGTTCCAATATACAAATATTTGTACATTACAATAAGGTAGCCTTCCATTGTGAATACAAGTTTAGTCATGGTAATCAGTGAATACCAAAAACTGACTTCTTGACAGAGATAGATGAACAATTTTTGCTTATTGCCCTACTAAAAATACGAATAAGTGTGACAACCAAACTAGGATAATATTAAGAACGATCTTACTTAAATAATATATATGTACTAAAAGATCACCCAATCGTGACAACATCAAAAGCACTATATTATATTCCTTTTAAGTGGTTCCTTATATCTCACAGAAAACATATAAGATACGAATGGTTATAATGTATGGAACATCAACAGACTTATGCTAAAATAAGGCACTGAATATTTGCTATTATAATAGTTCCAACTAAAATTAACTTACAATCAATACCAAATCCGTTATTGTAAGGTGTAAATCCACACTTATTTTACTGAGTATCACGACCTCAATATTGCAGAACATAGAGAAAAGTAATTATGAGATTTTGATTTATCTCGCTTCAATATTAAATATAATCAATGTATATATAAGCACTATATCAAATTAACAAGAATGCATCTAAACATCGTTGTTCAGTGATATCCAGAAGATATATAAAGACACACAAAGTATTTATGTAACGTATTTCTCCCGGCTTTGGGCACACTCACAATCACTAAAAAGTGATATCCAGAAGATATATAAAGACACACAAAGTATTTATGTAACGTATTTCTCCCGGATTTGGAGACACTCACAATCACTAAAAAGTGATATTCTTACTAACAGTGTCAAAATTACACAATTCTGTGACAGTCTTCGAACATCATAATACTGTAACACTTGGTTCACTTCGGTATAGGATTAACTAATACTTGACCCAAATTTGGGCACACTCATAATCACCAAAAAGTGATATTTCCATCTAAAGTGTTAATATTATACAAAAAATATATTTTTTGAAATCCATTGAACTTCGCAATATTACAATATATGATCCATCTCATTTTAGGGATAATCAAGAGTGTATCCCTTAAACATTGTTATTAAACTCTAAGGATACTTGAAAAAAATTATTAACAAAGGTGATACCTATAACTTACGGTAAATAAGCACACCTATGTTTTAAAGCCAAGAAAGTAGACTATATTTTCTCCAAACAGGAGTCCTTTATAACTCTGTAGCCAACCCAAACCCTAGTAAGCGGTTCTCACATTATCCTCTATTAATACTGATACCGATTAGAGTTTCTTTGTGTTTTTAAACTGCACACACCTACTCTTTGATTTTAAACAATTTATGTTAAGAATAAAAGTTATGTTTTAAATAAAAATCTCAACCCCAAGTTCTTTTCAGCCCATTTGGGTGCCATGCATGTTTAGGGGTACAGAAGTGCTAGACAAGTGCAACCTTGGAATCCCAATTCCTTTTGAGATTCAAACCCCAGTTTGTAAGTCATAAAAGGTCATAGCAAACCTGGAGATTTTCTTTTAATAATTATCATCTCTTCCAAGTCCCTACCCTCTCTTAAAGGGAAAGTCTAGTCAAAATTAAACTTTAATGATTCAGATAGAGCATGCAATTTTAAGCAACTTTTTATTAACTCCTACTATAATTTTTTCTTTGTTTTCTAACGGCTAGATTTAGAGTTCTGCAGCCAAAGGGGTGCGTTAGCTACGCTGGCTTTTTTTCTCCCGCACCTTTTAAATACCGCTGGTATTTAGAGTTCACAGAAGGGCTGCGTTAGGCTCCAAAAAAGGGAGCGTAGAGCATATTTACCGCCACTGCAACTCTCGATACCAGCGTTGCTTACGGATGCGGCCAGCTTCAAAAACGTGCTCGTGCATGATTACCCCATAGGAAACAATGGGGCTGTTTGATCTGAAAAAAAAACTTAACACCTGCAAAAAAGCAGCGTTCAGCTCCTAACGCAGCTACATTGTTTCCTATGGGGAAACACTTCCTAAGTCTGAACCTAACACCCTAACATGTACCCCGAGTCTAAACACCCCTAACCTTACACTTATTAACCCCTAATCTGCCGCCCCCGCTATCGCTGACACCTGCATATTATTATTAACCCCTAATCTGCCGCTCCGTACACCGCCGCAACCTACATTATCCCTATGTACCCCTAATCTGCTGCCCCTAACACTGCCGACCCCTATATTATATTTATTAACCCCTAATCTGCCGCCCCCAACGTCGCCTCCACATACCTACAATTATTAACCCCTAATCTGCCGACCGGATCTCACCGCTACTATAATAAATGTATTAACCCCTAAAGCTAAGTCTGACCCTAACACCCCCCTAAGTTAAACATAATTTAAATCTAACAAAATAAATTAACTCTTATTAAATAACTTATTCCTATTTAAAGCTAAATACTTACCTGTAAAATAAACCCTAATATAGCTACAATATAAATTATAATTATATTGTAGCTATTTTAGGATTAATATTTATTTTACAGGCAACTTTGTAATTATTTTAACCAGCTACAATAGCTATTAAATAGTTCTGCGGCCAAAGGGGTGCGTTAGCTACGCATGCTTTTTTTCTCCCGCACCTTTTAAATACCGCTGGTATTTAGAGTTCACAGAAGGGCTGCGTTAGGCTCCAAAAAGGGAGCGTAGAGCATATTTACCGCCACTGCAACTGCGGTGCTTACGGACGCGGCCAGCTTCAAAAACGTGCTCGTGCACGATTCCCCCATAGGAAACAATAGGGCTGTTTGAGCTGAAAAAAAACCTAACACCTGCAAAAAAGCAGCGTTCAGCTCCTAACGCAGCTACATTGTTTCCTATGGGGAAACAATTCCTATGTCTGCACCTAACACTCTAACATGTACCCCGAGTCTAAACACCCCTAACCTTACACTTATTAACCCCTAATCTGCCGCCCCCGCTATCGCTGACCCCTGCATATTATTATTAACCCCTAATCTGCCGCTCCGTACACCGCCGCAACCTACATTATACCTATGTACCCCTAATCTGCTGCCCCTAACACCGCCGACACCTATATTATATTTATTAACCCCTAATATGCCGCCCCCAACGTCGCCTCTACCTACCTACACTTATTAACCCCTAATCTGCCGACCGGACCGCGCCGCTACTATAATAAATGTATTAACCCCTAAGCCGCCTCACTCCCGCCTCAATAACCCTATAATAAATAGTATTAACCCCTAATCTGCTCTCCCTAACATCGCCGACACCTAACTTCAAGTATTAACCCCTAATCTGCCGACCGGAGCTCACAGCTACTCTAATACATTTTTTAACCCCTAAAGCTAATTCTAACCCTAACCCTAACACCCCCCTAAGTTAAATATAATTTTATTCTAACGAAATAAATTAACTCTTATTAAATAAATTATTCCTATTTAAATCTAAATATTTACCGGTAAAATAAACCCTAATATAGCTACAATATAAATAATAATTATATTGTAGCTATTTTAGGATTAATATTTATTTTACAGGCAACTTTGTAATTATTTTAACCAGGTACAATAGCTATTAAATAGTTAATAACTATTTAATAGTTACCTAGTTAAAATAATTACAAAATTACCTGTAAAATAAATCCTAACCTAAGTTACAATTAAACCTAACACTACACTATCAATAAATAAATTAAATAAACTACCTACAATTATCTACAATTAAACCTAACACTACACTATCAATAAATTAAATAAATACAATACCTACAAATAAATACAATTAAATAAACTAACTAAAGTACAAAAAATAAAAAAGAACTAAGTTACAAAAAATAAAAAAATATTTACAAACATTAGAAAAATATTACAACAATTTTAAACTAATTACACCTACTCTAAGCCCCCTAATAAAATAACAAAGCCCCCCCCCCAAAAAAATGCCCTACCCTATTCTAAAATTAAAATAGAAAAGCTCTTTTACCTTACCAGCCCTGAAAAGGGCCCTTTGCGGGGCATGCCCCAAAGAATTCAGCTCTTTGCCTGTAAAAAAAAAACATACAATACCCCCCCCAACATTACAACCCACCACCCACATACCCCTAATCTAACCCACACCCCCCTTAAATAAACCTAACACTAAGCCCCTGAAGATATTCCTACCTTATCTTCACCACGCCGGGTTCACTGATCGATCCAGAAGAGCTCCTCCGATGTCTTGATCCAAGCCCAAGTGGGGCTGAAGAGTGACGTCCATCCTCCGGCTGAAGTCTGGATCCAAGCAGCGGCTGAAGAAATCCATCATCGGGCTGAAGTCTTGATCCAAGCGGGCGCTGAAGAAGTCCATCATCGGGATGAAGTCTTCTATGAAGCGGCATCTTTAATCTTCTTTCTTCCGGAGCCATCATCTTCCAGCCGACGCGGATCCATCCTCTTCTATCGACGCCTACTCGCCAAATGACGGTTCCTTTAAATGACGTCATCCAAAATGGCGTCGGTTGAATTCCAATTGGCTGATAGGATTCTATCAGCCAATCGGAATTAAGGTAGGAAAATTCTGATTGGCTGATGGAATCAGCCAATCAGATTCAAGTTCAATCTGATTGGCTGATCCAATCAGCCAATCAGATTGAGCTTGCATTCTATTGACTGTTCTGATCAGCCAATAGAATGCGAGCTCAATCTGATTGGATGATCGGATCAGCCAATCGGATTGAACTTGAATCTGATTGGCTGATTCCATCAGCCAATCAGAATTTTCCTACCTTAATTCCGATTGGCTGATAGAATCCTATCAGCCAATCGGAATTCGACGGACGCCATCTTGGATAACGTCATTTAAAGGAACCGTCATTTGGCGAGTAGGCGTCGGTAGAAGAGGATGGATCCGCGTCGGCTGGAAGATGATGGCTCCGGAAGAAAGAAGATTGAAGATGCCGCATCATAGAAGACTTCATCCCTATGATGGACTTCTTCAGTGCCCGCTTGGATCAAGACTTCAGCCCGATGATGGATTTCTTCCGCTGCTGCTTGGATCCAGACTTCAGCCGGAGGATGGACATCACTCTTCAGCCCCGCTTGGGCTTGGATCAAGACATTGGAGGAGCTCTTCTGGATCGATCGGTGAACCCGGCGTGGTGAAGATAAGGTACGAATATCTTCAGGGGCTTAGTGTTAGGTTTATTTAAGGGGGGTTTGGGTTAGATTAGGGGTATGTGGGTGGTGGGTTGTAATGTTGGGGGGGTATTGTATGGGTTTTTTTTACAGGCAAAAGAGCTGAATTCTTTGGGGCATGCCCCGCAAAGGGCCCTTTTCAGGGCTGGTAAGGTAAAAGAGCTTTTCTATTTTAATTTTAGAATAGGGTAGGACATTTTTTTTATTTTGGGGGTCTTTGTTATTTTATTAGGGGGCTTAGAGTAGGTGTAATTAGTTTAAAATTGTTGTAATATTTTTCTAATGTTTGTAAATATTTTTTTTATTTTTGTAACATAGTTCTTTTTTTTTTTGTACTTTAGTTAGTTTATTTAACCCCTTAAGGACCACAGCACTTTTCCATTTTCTGTCCGTTTGGGACCAAGGCTATTTTTACATTTCTGCAGTGTTTGTGTTTAGCTGTAATTTTCCTCTTACTCATTTACTGTACCCACACATATTATATACCGTTTTTCTCGCCACTAAATGGACTTTCTAAAGATACCATTATTTTCATCATATCTTATAATTTACTATAAAAAAAATTATAAAATATGAGGAAAAAATGGAAAAAAACACACTTTTTCTAACTTTGACCCCCAAAATCTGTTACATATCTACAACCACCAAAAAACACCTATGCTAAATAGTTTCTAAATTTTGTCCTGAGTTTAGAAATACCCAATATTTACATGTGCTTTGCTTTTTTTGTAAGTTATAGGGCCATAAATACAAGTAGCACTTTGCTATTTCCAAACCACTTTTTTCAAAATTAGCGCTAGTTACATTGGGACACTGATATCTTTCAGGAATCCCTGAATATCCCTTGACATGCATATATTTTTTTTTAGAAGACATCCCAAAGTATTGATCTAGGCCAATTTTGGTATATTTCATGCCACCATTTCACTACCAAATGCGATCAAATAAAAAAAATTGTTCACTTTTTCACAAATTGTTTCACAAACTTTAGGTTTCTCACTGAAATTATTTACAAACAACTTGTGCAATTATGGCACAAATGGTTGTAAATGCTTCTCTGGGATCCCCTTTGTTCAGAAATTCCAGACATATATGGCTTTGGCATTGCTTTTTGGTATTTAGAAGGCCGCAAAATGCCACTGCGCACCACACATGTATTATGCCCAGCATTGAAGGGGTTAATTAGGAAGCTTGTAGGGAGCTTTTAGGGTTAATTTTAGCTTTAGTATAATGTAGTAGACAACCCAAAGTATTGATCTAGGCCCATTTTGGTATATTTCATGCCACCATTTCACCGCCAAATGCTAACAAATAAAAATAAAGCGTTACATTTTTCACAATTTTAGGTTTCTCACTGAAATTATTTACAAACAGCTTGTGCAATTATGGCATAAATGGTTGTAAAAGCTTCTCTGGGATCCCCTTTGTTCAGAAATAGCAGACATATATGGCTTTGGCTTTGCTTTTTGGTAATTAGAAGGCAGCTAAATGCCGTTGCGCACCACACGTGTATAATGCCCAGCATTGAAGGGGTTAATTAGGGAGCTTGTAAGGAGCTTGCAGGGTTAATTTTAGCTTTAGTGTAGGTATCAACCTCCCACATGACACATCACACCCCCTGATCCCTCCCAAACAGCTCTCTTCCCTCCCCCACCCCACAATTGTCCCCGCCATCTTAAGTACTGGCAGTAAGTCTGCCAGTACTAAAATAAGATTTTTTGGGGGATTTAAAAAAAAAAAAAAGATAATTCTGCTCTGTAGGATCCCCCCTTAGCCCCCAACCTCCCTGATCCCCCCCAAACAGCTCTCTAACCCCCCTCTCTGCCTTATTATGCGCCATATTGGGTACTGGCAGCTGTCTGCCAGTACCCAGTTTGAAATCAAATATATTTTTTATTATATTTTATTATTTTAAAAAATATATTTTCTGTAGTGTAGCTGCCCCCCCTCAACCCCCAACCTCCCACCCTCCCAGATCGTTAAATAACAACTTAATTTCTGTTCCCACCCTCTCTCCCACCGTGTAACACTTAACTTTTGTTCCATAGTGTAGGGTTCCCACCCGCGCGCGCGCGCACCCGCTCACGTGCACGCGCGCGCACCCACTCACGTGCACGCGCGCGCACTGGATCTCGCCCCCTTCCCCACCGATGGCCGCCCACCCGCCTCCCTGGATCAGCTCCCACCCACCAACGAACATGGCCATTGATGGCCGATGCAGAGAGGGCCACAGGGTGGCTCTCTCTTCATCGGTGGGCTAAAAAATGTTATAGCAGGATGCCTCAATATCGAGGCATCACTGCTATAACATGAAAGCAGTTGGAAGTGATCAGGATCGCTTCCACTGCTTTCAAAGACCAACGACGTACGGGGTACGTCCTTGGTCATTAACTGCATTTTTTTGCAGGACGTACCCCATACGTCGTTGGTCGTTAAGGGGTTAATTGTATTGTTAGGTTTAATTGTAGATAATTGTAGGTATTTTATTTAATTTATTTATTGATAGTGTAGTGTTAGGTTTAATTGTAACTTAGGTTAGGATTTATTTTACAGGTAATTTTGTAATTATTTTAACTAGGTAACTATTAAATAGTTATTAACTATTTAATAGCTATTGTACCTGGTTAAAATAAATAAAAAGTTGCCTGTAAAATAAATATAATTCCTAAAATAGCTACAATATAATTATTATTTATATTGTAGCTATATTAGGGTTTATTTTACAGGTAAGTATTTAGATTTAAATAGGAATAATTTATTTAATAAGAGTTAATTTATTTTGTTAGAATAAAATTATATTTAACTTAGGGGGGTGTTAGGGTTAGGGTTAGAATTAGCTTTAGGGGTTAAAAAATTTATTAGAGTAGCGGTGAGCTCCCGTCGGCAGATTAGGGGTTAATACTTGAAGTTAGGTGTCGGCGATGTTAGGGAGAGCAGATTAGGGGTTAAAACTATTTATTATAGGGTTATTGAGGCGGGAGTGAGGCGGATTAGGGGTTAATACATTTATTATAGTAGCGGTGCGGTCCGGTCGGCAGATTAGGGGTTAATAAGTGTAGGTAGGTAGCGGCGACATTGGGAGCGGCATATTAGGGGTTAATAAATATAATATAGGGGTCGGCGGTGTAAGGGGCAGCAGATTAGGGGTTCATAGGGATAACGTAGGTGGCAGCAGTGTGCGGTCGGCAGATTAGGGGTTAAAAAATTTTAATAGAGTGGCGGCGATGTGGGGGGACCTCGGTTTAGGGGTACATAGGTAGTTTATGGGTGTTAGTGTACTTTAGAGCACAGTAGTTAAGAGCTTTATAAACCGGTGTTAGCCCAGAAAGCTCTTAACTACTGACTTTTTTCTGCGGCTGGAGTTTTGTCGTTAGATTTCTAACGCTCACTTCAGCCACGACTCTAAATACCGGCGTTGGAAAGATCCCATTGAAAAGATAGGATACGCAAATGGCGTAGGGGGATCTGCGGTATGGAAAAGTCGCAGCTGCAAAGTGAGCGTTAGACCCTTTCTTGACTGACTCCAAATACCAGCGGGCGGTAAAAACCAGCGTTAGGAGCCTCTAACGCTGGTTTTGACGGCTACCGCCCAACTCTAAATCTAGGCCTTAGATTCTTTATTTGAAAAAGCAAGAATGTAAGCATAAGCCCATTTTTGGTTCAGCACCTTGGTAGCACTTTCTGATTGGTGTCTAAATGTAGTCACCAATCAGCAAGCGCTACTCAGGTGCTAAGCCAAAAATGTGCCGGCTTCTAAGCTTACATTCAAATAAAGGTACAAAGATAACAAAGCAAAATTGATAATAGGAGTAAATTAGAAAGTTGCTTAAAATTCCATGCTCTGAAACATGAAAGTTTAATTTTGACTAGACTATTCCTCTAACCATTTTTTCTCCCCTCCCTCCTCTCATCAATCTCTCTTTTTACCCTCTCCCTTATCTCTCAGGCCATATCTTCTCTTTACACTCTTTCTTATCTTTTTACGCTCTCTTTTTTTCTCTCCACACTTTCATAAAGCTATCTTCTTCTCCACTTTTCCTTTTCCTCTCTAATATCTCTCTGCCTAGGTTTACCCTCTCAGAAATAACAGTCTAAGCACTAATGGTGTTCCTACAGCCCTACAGAAAAACATATCCTTGCCCTTTCTAGGATATATAATATCCCTTCAGATATTTTTTTAGCACATAGCCCAAAATGTGTGTTTGTCAATGCTGCAATAGGAGTGTACATTTTGCAAATGTGCTAACTTTGCTACTTAAAACACGCCACCAGACTTCAGACTGTAGGGCTGATTTAACAAGCCCCGTATTTAGCTAAATGTAACTGTTTCCGTGTGAGCCTTCATGCTCACCGGAAACAGTGATCAGGTTGATTGACACCTCCTGCTTGCGGCTGATTGGCCGCGAATCTGCAGGGGGCGGCATTGCACAAACATTTCTTGTGAAATGCTTGTGCAGTGATAGATGCCAACAGCATATGCTATCTGCATTTATCGATGTGCGGCGGACATGATCACTACAGCGGATCATGTCCGTCCGCACATTGATAATGTCTGCCTGCCGAAACATGGCCAGTTGTTACCTTTGTGGTTCCACCACCACCATCGACTGTAGGTCCTCTGCAGCAGCCTTCCTGGAGACCTTGCCCCGGCCGGCCCTAAGCCAACAAGTGCAGAGCAGTGCAGCCACAGAGAAACTGTGAGTAATACTTGGCTGTGTCTGCTGTTTTTTTCAAATTGGTATCGTTATTTTTTTTTTGTGGGGGCTTAATTATGTGTAAATATAATATATATATATATATATATATATATAAATATATGTATTTTATATATATATATATATATATATATATATTATATATCTATATATAATATATATATATATATTGTATGTCTATATATTTTATTATACAGTATATCTATCTATCTATCTATATATATATATATATATATATATATATAAAAATTGATTTCATAATGAATTTGAGGTCGCGAGAGGCCACATCCTAAGCCACGCCCAAGCCATGCCCCAAGCCACACCCTCTCCACACCCACTTAAAAAGTGTCCAGGAATTTTCTGGACAAAAGGTGGCAACCCTAATTTAAAGTAATATCACATTATGATAAAAATACTAATAATGGTTTGGAAGTTGCCAAATGATAGTGAATGTTATATTTACACTGATTGCACTTTTTTTGTTGCAATTTCTTATCATGGACATCAAAGTTAAAGCTAGATTACAAGTGGAGCAAAAGTACATTAATGCTATTGTGTGTTAACATTACTCAAATGCAATCAATACTACTTCAATTGTTGTGCTTATATTGCCAATAATTCAGTACATGCTAACATCTGTATATCACATAACCCTAACTTAATAAACTTCTATAGGGCCACACAGGAAAATTATTGTTGCAAATCGCTTGAGTGCTAACCTAGTGGAGAGCATACAATTTTTTTAAGTAGTGGAGTTCTTATTTGCTATACTATTTTAACAAAAATATTGAAATGTATGAAACAGTTCACATATACATACATTCACACACATATATATTTATATGCAAACACATATACTTGTACCTACACATACACCTTTGACACCTTCCTTCCCCCTTTGCCACATTCCATATCCCTTAAATTCTGCCACAAAACCTAAATATCAATTAAAGGGACATATAACCCACATTTTTTCTTTCATTATTCAGATACAGTTTTAAACAAAGAATACCTAGGTAGGCTCAGAAGCAGCAATGCACTACTGGGAGCTAGCTAAACATATCAGGTAAGCCAATCAGAAGAGGCATATATGTGCATCCACCAATCAGCAGCTAGCTCCCAGTAGTGCTTTGCTGCTCCTGAGCCTACCTAGGTATCCTTTGCAACAAAGGACAACAAGAGAACAAAGGAAGTTAGATAACAGAAATAAATTGGAAAGCTGTTTAAAATTGAATGCTCTATCTGAATCATGAAAGAAAATGTTTGGATTTCGTGTCCCTTTAAATATTTTTTTAAATAGCATTTTCATGTGTTTTTTAATGCAAACTAGCAGGTGATAATGCTTTATTTCAGGTCTCAAAAGGCACTGATTTTTTTCAGCAGTATTTTGTATTGTGCTCGCGTGCAACACTTAAAGGGATAGAAAACTCCAAAATGTTCTTTAATGATTTGGATAGAACAATTTTAAACAACTTTCCAATTTACTTCTATTATCAAATTTATGTAATTCTCTTGTTATCCTTTGCTGAAGGAACAGCATTGCACTATTGGCAGCAAGACGAACATATCTAGTTAGCCAATCACAAGAGACAAGTGTGTGCAAGCACCAATCAGCAACTAGCTCCTACTGGTGTATGATATGTGAATATTCTTTTTCCACAACGGATACCAAGAGAACGAAGCACATTTGTAAATAGAAGTAAATTTATGTGTCTTAAAATGACTTGCTCTATCTGAATCATGCAAGTTTACCACTTATAATACAATCTGGATTTTAGCTGCGTTAAGATGCTTTGGTTAAATTATTTAACCCTCTTCTTGTAATAACAGATTTTGTGTTATTGTGAGACAAATAACACACCCTGCTCTATTAATTATGCTCCACTGATTTTATATAAAATATTATCAATGATAGAGACAGCTAACTAATGAACTTGACTACAGGGTTCTGGAGAGGGATCCAACTGTTCTAAAGACAATTTAAGGATCTTGTTAATGATGGTGTACAAATGTTTTTTTTTTTTATGATGATGCCTGTAAATATCTTATGGTAGATCACCCAGTTATACCTGTATTCAATGACCTCCCAGAAGTACATAGATCACTTGAAAATGTTACAGGTCGACCAATAGGGAATGGTATTAGGTCACTCTTAGAGCATCTGTCGGAGTGGATTGAAGCCATATTACAACCTATGGTAGCGGAACTCTGGAGCAGTGTAACAGACAGAAAACATGTCCTATATTACTTGGAAAAGTGATTTCAAGTTGATAATAGTAAATGTCAGATCTTTATGTACCTATATACCCCATAACAAAGGGATAAAGAAATATCATGGCAACAATTTGCCCTTTTGTGAATTTGTTTTTAGAGTAACAGAGTTCTTGTTGATGCACAACTATTTCACATTTAAGGGAGTGTTCTATCTCCAGAGAAGTGGGACAGCAATGGGAGCAAAGTTTGCCACCCACTACACTAACCTCTATGGGCTCCATGTACTAAGCGGCGAACGGACAAGTTCTCAACTTGTGAAGCTGTCCGCCCACCTTCGCTACACATGGGCAGCGGATCTGTTGATTCGCTTGCCCATATTTATCATTACAGACTCATCGGAGTGTGTAATGCCTGCCCCTTCATTCGCGCGACTGAAGGGACTGTCAATCACTGAGAGCGAGTTAGCTCTTAGTGATTTTCCCTCGCCACCTCAGAGGTGGTGTAGGGTGTAAGAAGCAGGGGTTTAATGACCGCTGCTCTTACATTGCGGGAAGCAAGGGCTCCGGAGCAGCTTCCACTGCTTCACACATGGAGCTGTATCTGGGGTGGTGGGAGATGGACCACATCTTTGGGGATGCAAATCCCTTCAGGCATGAGATAGTGTTATACAAGCGTTTCATAGATGACCTGCTATTCAATTGGCAGGGTACTGAGAGTGACATCAAGTTTGTGGAGTGGTTTAACATTAACGGGGCAGGAATCAGTTTTACATCTGAATGTAATGACACAAGGATTAATTATTTAAATATTACATTACAGGGAATATGTGGACAAAGAATATGCTCTGAGTGATGCAGAAAACCAATAACAGGGAATACCCTGCTACATGCTAAAAGTTGCAACCCAAAAAGGAATTGCTCTGAGTTGAAGCAATACAGAGAGCAGTTAGATCACCTAGTTGAGCAGCTTAGAAAACATGGCTATAATAAGAAAATGATTGGGAAGGTGAGATGATCTGTGGATTATATAAATAGACCATATCCAACAAATAAATGAATAAATGTTTATTACCAACTACTCAGAACAATATTTTTAAAATTGTGACATAATTCGTCATCACTTCCCCATATTACCAGCAGATGGCAGTCTTGTGGAGCTGGTGAATGGGGGTTGCCAGTTTGCTTACAGGAGGCAATATAAAATCCCCTATCAATCTTAGGAGCCCACAACTGTCAGGCTCTTCTTGGCTGTCATTGAAGGGGATCTTCAAATCCAACTACTGTCAATGCATTACCTGGCAAAAGGCGGAACAGGGTGAACAATTTAGGTCAACAGCTACAGGCCAATATTTTTCAAAACAGGCATGCATGAACCATAGGTCTACATTTGTCATTTATCTTATTACTTGCACAACCTGTAATATGCAATATGTAGGGTTAACAATCCATGAGGTGAGGTCAAGGATACATATTAAGCATAAATGTAGGGACTTACAGCACCCAACTGGTACAACATTTTGTGAGTTTACACCATAAAAATACTGAAACAATTAGGGCTAGATTACAAGTGGAGCACTAATTTACAAGTTAAATTATAAATAAGTATAAATAATTTTACAAATATGATCCAAAAAAACAGTGTAGTGTATTTTATTAAAGCATAAAAAATTTAGCATTTTTATTTTTTAATAAAATAACTGCACTAGACAGTATTTTGGGGTAAAGTTGGTGGGAGTAGGGTGTTAGAAAAAAACGGCACTGCCTTTACATTGAGGTCTATGGGAACTGTGTGTTCCCTGTAAATATACATGTATATGCTTATATACATATATATTTATGTGTTAATATGTGTATATACACATATTAAAACAGAAATATATATGTATATAATCATATACATGTATATTTATATTTGCTGCCATCGCTGCAGTTCTTACCCCTTCACTGGGCTTAGGTTCGGATGCCGTCTCTAACGGCATCAGAATGAGGCTCCCATTGGAGCCTATGGCCTAGATTTAGAGTTGGGCGGTAGCCGTCAAAACCAGCGTTAGAGGCTCCTAACGCTGGTTTTTACCGCCCGCTGGTATTTGGAGTCAGTCAGGAAAGGGTCTAACGCTCACTTTGCAGCCGCGACTTTTCCATACCGCAGATCCCCCTACGCCATTTGCGTATCCTATCTTTTCAATGGGATCTTTCTAACGTTGGTATTTAGAGTCGTGGCTGAAGTGAGCGTTAGAAATCTAACAACAAAACTCCAGCCGCAGAAAAAAGTCAGTAGTTAAGAGCTTTCTGGGCTAACGCCGGTTTATAAAGCTCTTAACTACTGTGCTCTAAAGTACACTAACACCCATAAACTACCTATGTACCCCTAAACCAAGGCCCCCCCACATCGCCGCCACTCTATTAAAAATTTTTAACCCCTAATCTGCCGACCGCACACCACTGCCACCTACGTTATCCCTATGAACCCCTAATCTGCTGCCCCTAACACCGCCGACCCTATATTATATTTATTAACCCCTAATCTGCCTCCCCCAACGTCGCCGCCACCTACCTACAATTATTAACCCCTAATCTGCCGACCGGAGCTCACCGCTACTATAATAAAGTTATTAACCCCTAATCCGCCTCACTCCCGCCTCAATAACCCTATAATAAATAGTAAAAAAAAAAAAAAAAAAAGAAGGCGCCAACATAGTGCGGTTACCAATGGGATGGGACACGCTTAGCAAATATACCAAATACTCACAGGATGAAAGACACTTGAGAAGTGTCACAGGTGCCTCCTGGACTCTCTGAGTTGTCCAGCTAACTCCCACTCCACTGTGGTGGTAAGGTTCCGCTTGTCTCTGCCAATTTGGATGGCTCCGCTGGTGGTCCTGGCTCCCAGCCAATGTTCCAAAAGGACTCTCTTGCGGTTTCCCCAGATCCAGTTATCCAATTAAGATCCGTGCTCTCCGGTGGGGAGTAATACAGCAAGGCTAAAAGTGGTTTGTATAGTGGTGACAAACTACAATATTGCCAATAAAGATGTCAAGAAAATTGTGGATTATGCCAATACACCAATAGCAAGAGAACTGAATTTGTATCTTATATCAGTAAGGAAAAATGTCATATTAAAACACACTTCACATGTGATTCGGCCTTTGTAGTTTATTTGTTAGAATGCAGCTGTGGGGTCCAGTACGTGGGTAGGACCTCGAGACCCCTCAAAAAAAGATGGGGTGAACATCTAAGGAATATTAGTAAAAACATTGCCAATCATAGTGTTCCTAGGCATGCTAATACATGCCATACTAATACATCTAATGTGTTTAGCATATTCCCTCTAGAACAAGTGAACCCCAAATGGGGCAGGAACAGATATTTGCATTTAAGACAAAGGGAGACTTTTTGGATCTGGAAGATGCGCACCCTGTCCCCTGGTGGCCTAAACGCTAATATTGATATGGCTGCCTTCAACTAATTGATCCACTATTAGTCTCTCTGTATTTAGTTTAATATAGGCCCCAAACACCAACCCTCGTATATAGGCCCCCCACTGATAATATTACACTGTTAGATACATTAGAACTCTATTGTCTATATCCATTTTCATCAATGTGAGATTACTATCTAGCCTGAATTTGACCTTTTTCATCCAAAACAGAAGGTATATGCTAGCTAAACAATTTTACTAAAATTATAAGCACTCTATTATGAGTAATACTGAACATCTTTAATTGATCACACTATAGTCCACATATAGTAAATCTTAATATATACAATCCTAATCCTAGGTTAGTTGTTATCTAGACATGTAGGGCTCTGTTCCTGACTCCTGATAGCATCCACATGTATATTTGGTTTCATAATGTAATGTACTTTGATATATATTATATCGTTATCATTTCTATTATTATTTTTACTTTTTTATATATGTATGTCACGTTATGCACATTAATGTAAGTTTAATTAGTTTCAGTCTAGGTACCCTATTTAAATATAGACACATTATGAATAATATCTATAGATGAGCTAACATATTTATTATAACTCCTGACAATTAGGTTGGACGTGGTTCTAAGTCCTTTGCATCTATCCTAGAGAGGTCGATTCATTAATAACTCTGTCTATTATTAAGAAATTTTCTCTCTGATCACGTTTATTGATTTGAATTTATCCAACACTGTGGTTTAATATTCATTTTTACTAGTGCAATTGTGGAATCAACCATATCATTGGGGAGATGAATTATATATTTCCAATATTTTTTACATATAGGTTATATTGTTCATAGTTTGCATTTCACTTGTAAGATCTTTTATATATGAAATCTACAATCTGTATGTGAACTGAATATGTGAAGAGTTAATGACTTCATAAACGTTAGTAATAGAATTTTTGTGTACTAAGCCAGTGGGTGTGCCCGATCTGGTAGTTTGTATACATTTATATTTTATAGATATGTTTTTATATTTTTATATACTATTTTATATTGTACTTTATCAATCATTAGATTTTTAGATTATCAGAGCCCATTGCGGTATTTTAAACTGTGCGATCTATCTGTTAATACCGTACTGAGTAATTCCCCACTACACTCGTAATTATGGAGGTGTGTGATTACAAGCACCTTATTGGATAGTTTACGCCAATGGAACTCCCAGCATGGGGACACACCCACGTACATGTGCAGTATGCATTTGGAGACGCTGTACTATTTGTTATAAGTTCGTGGTTTTCATGTGTTTCATTATACACTTATGCACCTGAGGAAACGGTCACGTACAGACCGAGAAACGTTGTGTAAATAAAGTCTTATTGATTTTATAACTGCAGCCACGAACTTTCTTTTCTTGACATCTTTATTGGCAATATTGTAGTTTGTCACCACTATACAAACCACTTTTAGCCTTGCTGTATTACTCCCCACCGGAGAGCACGGATCTTAATTGGATAACTGGATCTGGGGAAACCGCAAGAGAGTCCTTTTGGAACATTGGCTGGGAGCCAGGACCACCAGCGGAGCCCTCCAAATTGGCAGAGACAAGCGGAACCTTACCACCACAGTGGAGTGGGAGTTAGCTGGACAACTCAGAGAGTCCAGGAGGCACCAGTGACACTTCTCAAGTGTCTTTCATCCTGTGAGTATTTGGTATATTTGCTAAGCGTGTCCCATCCCATTGGTAACCGCACTATGTTGGCGCCTTCTTTTATCTTTTTTTCTATATAGTATCCACCCCTGGGTCACCAACAGGGATCTTTTGGAGAAGAGCCTGCCTACTGTGATTTGGACATTACGCCCACCATTTAAATAACATTTTGAACTCTGATTACTGGGACTATTTCACTATATCATTTAATGATTCTACCACATTGCTGTGCTTATCACCTATAGTGCCTTGCAGTTTTATTACCTTTATAATTTAGGGTGGTCGCTGCTAAGACAACACTGTATCACGTTATCACTATCACCATTTGGGAATAATTCATTTGATTCCAAATATGATCGGGATTTTTTTATAACGATTTGTATTTGATAGTTATATATTTAGATTTTTTATAACACTGTGATTTTGTTTCACTGTCATATTGACAGTAGATTATCAGACCGTTGGCGCACTAATTATACACTATCACATATTCTATAATAAATAGTATTAACTCCTAATCTGCCCTCCCTAACATCGCCGACACCTAACTTCAAGTATTAACCCATAATCTGCCGACCGGAGCTCACCGCTACTATAATACATTTTTTAACCCCTAAAGCTAATTCTAACCCTAACACCCCCCTAAGTTAAATATAATTTTATTCTAACGAAATAAATTAACTCTTATTAAATAAATTATTCCTATTTAAATCTAAATACTTACCTGTAAAATAAACCCTAATATAGCTGCAATATAAATTATAATTATATTGTAGCTATTTTAGGATTAATATTTATTTTACAGGCAACTTCGTATTTATTTTAACCAGGTACAATAGCTATTAAATAGTTAATAACTATTTAATAGTTACCTAGTTAAAATAATTACAAATTACCTGTAAAATAAATCCTAACCTAAGTTACAATTAAACCTAACACTACACTATCAATAAATAAATTAAATAAACTACCTACAATTATCTACAATTAAACCTAACACTACACTATCAATAAATTAATTAAATACAATACCTACAAATAAATACATTTAAATAAACTAACTAAAGTACAAAAAATAAAAAATAACTAAGTTACAAAAAATAAAAAAATATTTACAAACATTAGAAAAATGGATGGAATCAGCCAATCAGATTCAAGTTCAATCCGATTGGCTGAATGGATCAGCCAATCAGATTGAGCTCACATTCTATTGGCTGATCGGAACAGCCAATAGAATGCGATCTCAATCTGATTGGCTGATTGGATCAGCCAATCGGATTGAACTTGAATCTGATTGGCTGATTCCATCAGCCAATCAGAATTGTCCTACCTTAATTCCGATTGGCTGATAGAATCCTATCAGCCAATCGGAATTCGAGGGATGCCATCTTGGATGACGTCCCTTAAAGGAACCGTCATTCGTCGGGAAGTCGTCGGTGAAGATGGATGGATCCGCGCTTGAGGTCTTGAAGATCAGCCGGTCGTCATCGGGTTGAAGAACATAGAAGATGCGGCTTTGATGAAGATGTTTGCCGGTCCGGATGTCCTCTTCTGCCCGCTTGGATCAAGACTTCAGCCGGAGGATGGACGTCACTCTTCAGCCCCTGCTTGAGCTTGGAACAAGATTTCGGAGGCTTGGATCAAGACTTCGGTGGACGGATCGGTGAACCTGGCATGGTGAAGATAAGGTAGGAAGATCTTCAGGGGCTTAGTGTTAGGTTTATTTAAGGGGGTTTGGGTTAGATTAGGGGTATGTGGGTTGTGGGTTGTAATGTTGCGGGGGTGGTATTGTATGTTTTTTTTTACAGGCAAAAGAGCTGAATTCCTTGGGGCATGCCCCGCAAATGGCCCTTTTCAGGGCTGGTAAGGTAAAAGAGCTTTGAACTTTTTAAATTTAGAATAGGGTAGGGCATTTTTTTATTTTGGGGGTCTTTGTTATTTTATTAGGGGGCTTAGAGTAGGTGTAATTAGTTTAAAATTGTTGTAATATTTTTCTAATGTTTGTAAATATTTTGTTATTTTTTGTAACTTAGTTCTTTTTTATTTTTTGCACTTTAGTTAGTTTATTTAATTGTAGTTATTTGTAGGTATTGTATTTAATTAATTTATTGATAGTGTGGTGTTAGGTTTAATTGTAGATAATTGTAGGTAGTTTATTTAATTTATTTATTGATAGTGTAGTGTTAGGTTTAATTGTAACTTAGGTTAGGATTTATTTTACAGGCAATTTTGTAATTATTTAACTAGGTAGCTATTAAATAGTTATTAACTATTTAATAGCTATTGTACCTGGTTAAAATAATTACAAAGTTGCCTGTAAAATAAATATAAATCCTAAAATAGCTACAATATAATTATAATTTATATTGTAGCTATATTAGGGTTTATTTTACAGGTAAGTATTTAGTTTTAAATAGGAATAATTTATTTAATAAAAGTTAATTTATTTTGTTAGATTTAAATTATATTTAATTTAGGGGGCTGTTAGTGTTAGGGTTAGACTTAGCTTTAGGGGTTAATACATTTATTATAGTAGCGGTGAGCTCCGGTCGGCAGATTAGGGGTTAATTATTGTAGGTAGCTAGCGGTGACGTTGTGGGGGGCAGATTAGGGGTTATTAAATATAATATAGGGGTCGGCGGTGTTAGGGGCAGCAGATTAGGGGTACATAACTATAATGTATGTTGCGGCGGTGTACGGAGCAGCAGATTAGGGGTTAATAATAATATGCAGGTGTCAGCGATAGCGGGGGCGGCAGATTAGGGGTTAATAAATATAACATAGTGGTCGGCGATGTTAGGGGCAGCAGATTAGGGGTACATAGGGATAACGTAGCTGGCGGCGGTGTACGGAGCGGCAGATTAGGGGTTAATAATAATATGCAGTTGTCAGCGATAGCGGGGTCGCCAGATTAGGGGTTATAAGTGTAAGGTTAGGGGTGTTTAGACTCGGGTACATGTTAGAGTGTTAGGTGCAGACTTAGGAAGTGTTACCCCATTGGAAACAATGTATCTGCGTTAGGAGCTGAACGCTGCTTTTTTGCAGGTGTTAGGTTTTTTTTCAGCTCAAACAGCCCCATTGTTTCCTATGGGGGAATCGTGCACGAGCACGTTTTTGAAGCTGGCCGCGTCCGTAAGCACCGCTGGTATCGAGAGTTGCAGTGGTGGTAAATATGCTCTACGCTCCCTTTTTGGAGCCTAACGCAGCCCTTCTCTGAACTCTAAATACCAGCGGTATTTAAAAGGTGCGGGAGAAAAAAAGCATGCGTAGCTAACGCACCCCTTTGGCCGCCAAACTCTAAATCTAGCCGAAAGGAAGCACACGCTCATGATTGCAATGCCTCCTAGCAATGTGAACGTAAGCTCGCGTTTGCATTGCGCTTAATTTTAATACCAGTGTACAGTAGCGTGCGCTAGTATGACTCAGTGGAGCGCTAATATCTCTTGAGCGCAAGCGATATTTAGCACTCCACTTGTAATCTAGCCCTTTAGTAGACAGCAATTGAGAAAGTATTCACCCCAGTCAGAGGAGGAGACAGGGAGAGATTATAAGCAGGTTTTTATGTTGAAATAGTTTTTATTGACATTTTAATATCTTTACAACCGGAAAAGAAAAACAATAATAACAATCAAGTATTAAGTCTTCGTCTGATAGGATGAAAACAACGCCCTTAAAAAAAAGGACTCAGATGAATTAAACTTGCTGAAGACATACAGATTATCTGTAAGGTAACACAGTAAAATGAAAAGAAAATATAACACCGCCTGTTGAAACCGTGCGCACTGAATGTAACCTGAATAGCGGAGTTTATCTATCATTGAGAAAAAATAGTAAAGAGGAAAGGTAAGTAAGAGAAGAAAAAAGAGTTGGGTTAGGGGGGGAAGGGAAGGATAATAAAGGGAGGACTGGGTTTGATTCTAACCTCCCATCTATTATTGCTGGATTAACACTTGTTGCGACTTGTTGAGACATGGAGGGGCCCCGTGAATGCAGACATTACTAGGTCGAATATATGGGTTCCTCGTTGCCTCTGGGCTCCAGACTGTGGTACATCATACATAATCCAATAATACCAAACCTTCTGGAAGGTTCCTTGCCTGTCTTGGAGAATAGCTGCTTGTGCTGACATGTTGTAGTAGTGTTTAATCTTTAAAACAACCTCTCCCCAAGGTGGAGCCCCCTACCTTCCAGTGGCATGCTATGCACACTCTTGTAGCTGTACAAGCTAATCTGATGAATTGGTTTATATACTTGTTAAACTCTCTAAGAATGGTATGTAGTAGTGCCTGGTCTATGGTTAACCTAATGGGGCAATTAAAAATAGTGCTTAAGAGTTGAGATAACTGGGTCATTGAGGGCAGTCCCACCACATATGTCTATAACTACCCTCCTCTCCGCATCCCCTATAACAGAGTTTGGAGCCATTTTTTGTAGTGTGTGATGTAATCAAAAGCGTTAAATACCATCGAAAGCTGGTTTTAATACAACTCGCAAGCAAATCTGCGCCTTGCAAGCCCCTGCCCGCATTATATAATATCAAATGCCATTGTACTACTTCAATTTCGACGTTAAGATCTCATTCCCACTTAATTTGTAAAGGAGTTTTGGAGTTCGCCCCTGCTGTTTGAATTGCTTGGTATATGTTAGTTATAGTTTTCTTGGGTTTGAAGGGTGAGCTACATATAGATTCTAATGTGGTAAGGGAACCTCCCAACCCTAGAGGAAAAAGGTGGTGTAGAGTAGAGGTAATTTGTACATATAAAAACCATTGGAGTTCAACTGGGTATAGCTTGTCTTGTAATTGAGTAAAGGTAAGTAATTTACCCCTGTCCATTAGGTCAGCTATCCTATAAAGTCCTCTATTTTCCCACTTCCGAATAATCGGTTTATATTCTGGTTTTAATATGCATCTAAGCAGTGTTTTAATGGATCTAAAAGGTAGTAGCTTAAGAGATGAAGTTAGTTTGGACCACTGTTCAATCATAAAGTCTGAGATTGGAAATTTTTGGGGAGTTTTAACTGAGTGTTGTTTTGGGGCCCATAAAATTAATTCACGTGGGTCAGTTGCCGTAATATCTGATTCCAGTTTCGTCCAGATTATTTCGTCTTCCAGAGTATTAAGAAGAGTGGTTTGTGTGAGTCTAGCCACCTGGTAGTAGTGCTTAAAATTTTGGGCCCCGACCCCCCCCCAACCTTCTATGTCTACTAAGAATGTTTGAAGAGATTCTAGCTCTTTTGTTGCCCCTTATAAAGCTGTCAGTGCGTTTTTGGAGGTCTTCTAGATCTTGTGTTGGGACTTTAACTGGTAAGGTGCGAAATAAATATAATATCCGCGGTAGTACTGACATCTTAATCGCCGATAACCTTCCAAACCAAGAAAATCCCAGTTTGTTCCAGTTGTTTAAGTCTAGCTTAATAGACTTATATATTGGGGGATAATTGGCATGATATAATTCTGAAGATCGACTGGTAAGATTAATCCCTAAATATTTTAGATGATTCTGGACCCATTTAAATTCAAAATTGAGTTCTATTAGCTTTCTAGTATGAGTCAGAAGCTCTATGGGCATAGCTTCGCATTTTTCCAAATTAACCTTGTATCCAGAAACATTGGAGAACAACTCCAGGGTTTTATATAAATTTGGTAAAGTGATCAAAGGTCTGGTCAAAGATAAAAGGATGTCATCCGCAAAGAGAGTGAGCTTGTACTCGCATTGATTTATGATGACCCCTGTGATGTCCGGGGAGTTTCTAATGTGTTGAGCCAAAGGCTCTATACACATTGCTAACAGTAGCGGGGATAGTGGGCACCCCTGACGGGTGCCATTAAGGACCGCAAAACTATCAGACTGGTGACCCATTGCCCTAACTCTTGCTGAAGGGGAGGAATATATGTTTTTGACGGCAGCAATAAATGGACCTTTAATACCAATCACTGATAATACTGCATGCATGAAGTCCCAATTGACTCTGTCAAACTCCTTCTCTGCATCTAAAGAGAGCAGCAGAGAAGGCGTCTTTGTCTCATGTAAGTAATCTAGCAGTGCCACCATTCTTCTAATGTTATCTGGAGCTTCTCTATTTTTAATAAAGCCCACCTGGTCAGGGTGGATTATTTTAGGAAGAAGATATTTAAGGCGATTGGCTAAAATGTTTGTAAAGATTTTTAGGTCCTGCTTAATCAAAGATATTGGTCTATAATTATGGCATAATGTCTTATCTTTACCTGGTTTGGGAAGAACTATAATTTTAGCCTCTAGTAGTTCAGGAGGAATGAGGTAACCTTGGAGTATATGATTACAAAACTTGACTAAGTGAGGGACTAGAGATGATTTGAATAACTTATAGTAGTCTGCAGGGAAGCCATCAGGGCCCGCTGCTTTCCCTGGTTTCAAGTCTTGTAGGATACTTAGTACCTCTCTGTTCGTAATATCTGCATTTAGGGTGTCTAGTTCTGATTGGGCAATCTTAGGCATGTCCGCCTCTATTTTATTGACTTTTTTCCTGTCATATAATAAGCTGTAATATTTTGCGAAAGTATTAACTATATCTATTGGTTTAGAAGTCATTATCCCATCGGAGTCACGAAGTGAGGGAATGGATATATCTTTAATTTTGTTTCTGATTTTATTGGCTAAAAATCTGTCTGGCTTATTTGCGTAAACAAAGTATTTAGATAGTAGCTGGAACCCAGCCTTTACTGAATGGTCATTAAGTATGGAATCTAATGCTTAGCGTTTATCCTGTAGTGTTTTATATATGCTAGCAGACCCAGTCAGCTTGTGTCTCTTTTCTAGAATTACTATTTCTGCTTGAAGAGCGTTAAATTGCTCTCTTGCTTTGCGTTTAGCCTGTGATTTAATCTGAATTAGTAAACCCCTTAAAACAGATTTGTGGGCCGCCCACACCTGTATAGGGTTATCTACTGTGTCAGTGTTAATGTCACAAAATTCTAGCTTGTTCCTCAGTATTGCCTCCCTGTGTAGTGGGTTTTTCATAAGTGTGGGGTCGTAGGTCCAGGTTTTCATGGAATTGAGTGAAAGGAGCCCCTCAACTCTCAGCTCAACTATGGAATGGTCAGACCATACACAAGGAGAAATGGAGGAGGACCTCACATTCGTTAAAAGTGTCTGACTTACGAATATATAATCTAATCTAATATATTTGTGGAGAGCCGTAGAGCAAAAGGTGTGGTCAAAGGTAGTCCCATATAATGCCTTCCAGGAATCTAAAAGATTATGACCCTCCATAGTGTTTAATATTGACTTTATTTTCTTGTTACTTCTATACAGGGAGTGCAGAATTATTAGGCAAATGAGTATTTTGACCACATCATCCTCTTTATGCATGTTGACTTACTCCAAGCTATATAGGCTCGAAAGCCTACTACCAATTAAGCATATTAGGTGATGTGCATCTCTGTAATGAGAAGGGGTGTGGTCTAATGACATCAACACCCTATATCAGGTGTGCATAATTATTATGCAACTTCCTTTCCTTTGGCAAAATGGGTCAAAAGAAAGACTTGACAGGCTCAGAAAAGTCAAAAATAGTGAGATATCTTGCAGAGGGATGCAGCACTCTTAAAATTGCAAAGCTTCTGAAGCGTGATCATCGAACAATCAAGCGTTTCATTCAAAATAGTCAACAGGGTTGCAAGAAGCGTGTGGAAAAACCAAGGCGCAAAATAACTGCCCATGAACTGAGAAAAGTCAAGCGTGCAGCTGCCAAGATGCCACTTGCCACCAGTTTAGCCATATTTCAGAGCTGCAACATCACTGGAGTGCCCACTCAGAGACATGGCCAAGGTAAGAAAGGCTGAAAGATGACCGCCACTGAACAAGACACAAGCTGAAACGTCAAGACTGGGACAAGAAATATCTCAAGACTGATTTTTCTAAGGTTTTATGGACTGATGAAATGAGAGTGAGTCTTGATGGGCCAGATGGATGGGCCCGTGGCTGGATTGGTAAAGGGCAGAGAGCTCCAGTCCGACTCAGACGCCAGCAAGGTGGAGGTGGAGTACTGGTTTGGGCTGGTATCATCAAAGATGAGCTTGTGGGGCCATTTCAGGTTGAGGATGGAGTCAAGCTCAACTCCCAGTCCTACTGCCAGTTTCTGGAAGACACCTTCTTCAAGCAGTGGTACAGGAAGAAGTCTGCATCCTTCAAGAAAAACATGATTTTCATGCAGGACAATGCTCCATCACACGCGTCCAAGTACTCCACAGCGTGGCTGGCCAGAAAGGGTATAAAAGAAGAAAATCTAATGACATGGCCTCCTTGTTCACCTGATCTGAACCCCATTGAGAACCTGTGGTCCATCATCAAATGTGAGATTTACAAGGAGGGAAAACAGTACACCTCTCTGAACAGTGTCTGGGAGGCTGTGGTTGCTGCTGCACGCAATGTTGATGGAGAACAGATCAAAACACTGACAGAATCCATGGATGGCAGGCTTTTGAGTGTCCTTGCAAAGAAAGGTGGCTATATTGGTCACTGATTTGTTTTTGTTTTGTTTTTGAATGTCAGAAATGTATATTTGTGAATGTTGAGATGTTATATTGGTTTCACTGGTAAAAATAAATAATTGAAATGGGTATATATTTGTTTTTTGTTAAGTTGCCTAATAATTATGCACAGTAATAGTCACCTGCACACACAGATATCCCCCTAAAATAGCTATAACTAAAAACAAACTAAAAACTACTTCCAAAACTATTCAGCTTTGATATTGATGAGTTTTTTGGGTTCATTGAGAACATGGTTGTTGTTCAATAATAAAATGAATCCTTAAAAATACAACTTGCCTAATAATTCTGCACTCCCTGTACTGTGGGGTATGCTGCTGTGTTTGTGTTAAATGGCCATGATTATATAAGGATACATTGAAATCCCCTGCAAGGAAAATCCTTGCAGAGTTCCACCCTGAGAGAGATAAGACAGTTTAGTAAAGAACTGTTCTTGACGTTCATTTGGAGCGTATACATTACAGAGAACAATCTCCACTTCATTTAGGGTACCCCTAACAATAATGTATCTCCCTTTTTTTGTCTGAGATTGTATCTATGTGTTTGAAATTCAGAGAAGAATGCAGCATAATTGAGACTCCTCTTTTTTTCTTATCTTTAGTGGAATGAAAGTGTAGGGGGAACTGTCTCGCCCAGTATTTCGGAGTGTGCCCAGACCTAAAATGTGTCTCCTGCAAAAATATCACATTAGCTCCTAACTGTCTATATTGTGAGATGGCCTTTCATCTCTTCACATCAGAATTGAGCCCTCTAACATTATGCGAGATCAAGGTGATGTTAGTGGCTGCCATTGAAACATTTATTATGTATATAGGGTGCCCCCATGTCTCGTAACAGCTTAAGTGTGTAAAATGAAGCCACCAGCTCACCCAATCCTTTAGTCTTGAGGATCCAGATTGGAAAATATAACCTCTGCCAGAGTGTGGAGATTCTTTGCAGTCCTTTTGTGGGAAGGAATGTAAAGGGGAGGGGGTGTCAAAGAAGAAAAAAAAAGCTGAAAAAGAGAACAGAGCAGGTTTGTAACAGTTAAACCAAGGCATACAAACTGTATAAGCAAACCTGAGGTGAAACATAAAGATTTAAACATTTGTAATGACATGTAACACTCTAGGAGAGAACATGAGAACTGGAGAAATGCCATTCAACTCCTAATATAGTAACTCTTATGGAGACTCTCAAATCATCCTCCGTACTTTGTTACCAGATTAGCTATCAAATGTGGAACAATAACATAACTAAAATAATTGTAACTGTGCAAATTAACCAAAGATTAGTTGAGAACATAGTACCCCTAGATCTATAACATTTAGTTTAATAGATACTTAAGCTTAGACTTGCGGGTCGGAGGGTCATAGTGTGATTCTATCTGCAACTCTGGGATTCTGGGATACCTTTCAGGCGAATATTACTTCTCCTATTTCTGTTTTCCATATCTTCAATCTCGTTGAGTAACTCGTTGATTACTTGTTGTTGTTGAGTCACCTGTTGAACCGCCATTTCCACATCTTCCACCAGATTGTCACTATTATCTTCTAAAGTATCCACTCTTGAACCAAGCTCTGAAATATCCTTTTTGATGTCACCTAGACTCTCCGTCATGGAGGTGTGCATAGTGTCCATTTTGGCCCACAGATTGTCAAAGCTACTAGTAATGTCTTGTTTAGAGACAAGCATTTGTAAATCAGCTCTGGTTAAATGGGTATTATCCCCCACTGGGTCTGACCCCGTAGAGATGGATTCATTAGCTTCCTTCATGTCCCTAGGCTGAGTTTGAGTGTTGTCCCCTTGAGAGGGCTTAAAAAAGGAAGAAACTGACGTGGACTTGTTCGGCTTCTCTGGTCTGTTTATTCTTTTTGACGCCATTTCACTCTCCTTAAATTTATTGTCAGAAAAACAATATAATCAGTGTCTGCACCTTTTGTGTGTAATTCATGGCCTGAAAAGAAGCTTGTAAGAAGGTTAGGTAGCTATATCCCTTTTGACCACAAGGTGTCAGTCTCGTGCTGTTTATAGGGTGTTTCTTGAAGATTTAGAGCTGATATAGGGATTAGAGGTAGGCCCAGTCCCTGGGCTGTAGTTATTTCTGTAGGTTCAGTTATTGGGTGCCACTAGACTAGTGGGCCATAAATAAAAGGAACCCTCTACCTGTAACTGATGTTAACAATAAAGAAGCTTAGAAGGTACTCTGTTCATGAACATTCCCTACTCAAACTAATGTGCAGCAGTTAGAGGATCGTGTCATCTTTGCCACGTGTAATGTAATGTAGCCTGAGGCCTTTTGCTAAATCAATTGTCACCCGTGAAGCTTGCACTTTTTTCATAGCAGGGGACCTTTTACATATATAAGGTTTTATTCTGCTTGATGGGGGTACCCTGCCCTTGAAGTACCTGTTTATTATCTAAAGCATCAGACTCAGCAATGTCCGGGTACTTTTTATTATCCTGGCTGAGTTTATGCTTTTTATTACCCCTTATTACACCTTTTAAAGTGCAATTGAGGTAGCGTGGACCCGTTTGCATATGCAATTTTACATTGATTGCTGCCCTTCCCTCGCTTCCCCCATGTCTAGAGCCAAAGGTTGCTCCATACCCACATGGGCTGCTGAGTAAACATGGCCGGTACTCACAGTTCCGTTGCTATGTACAATGCGATGGGTTATATGTCCGGTCTTGTTGCGGGTAGGTGCCGTAGCACCGGATAAACACCCTCAGAGTCGGAATCCTCTTCAGCGCTGTGCGCCTGTGAGCCGGGGCTATTCCCAGTGCGGGAACTTGAGGGGGAAGATGGCAGCGACCGGGCTGTGAGTAGCGGACCTCTGGCTCCTGCAGCCGTAGATGAGCAATTCAAAAAGGCTTCCTCTAAATGCCCAGCAGGTTTTTTAGACAAAAAGGAATACTAAATATTTGTGAGACATTTTAATTTGTTTTCATCAAACAATCTAAATAATTCACCTGTACCGTTATACTTATCTCTACCTCCCTAGAGAGTCACACTACGTCTGACTCCTCTTGACAGAGCCCCAGTCTGTGCTAATGGGATGCTTAGTGCACACTAAGGGGCATATTTATCAAGCTCCGTATGGAGCTTTAGGCCCCTTCAGGCTCACCCGAAACAGAAGTTATGAAGCAGCGGTCTAAAGACTGCTGCTCCATAACTTGTCCACCTGCTCTGAGGCCGCGGACAGAAATACGATCGGGTTGATTGACACCCCCTGCTAGCAGCTGATTGGTCACTAATCTGCAGGGGGCGGCATTGCACTAGCAGTTCACAAAAACTGCTGGTGCAATGATATGACATTTATCAATGTGCAGCAGACATGATCCGCTATATCGGATCATGTCCGTTAGCACCATAGTAAATGGGCCCCTCAACCTTCTATTAGTGTGGTCATGAGCTCTGTGAAGAAGATTTGGGATTAGTGCATCACCCCAACACAAATGTTGTCCGTATTTCTTCATTTTCTTCCAATTTAGGCCTAGTTTCCATTGAGGTGGTAATGTTTGGAAACTGGTGGTAACATATAAAATTGTCATTTTAATATTTAATGGAGATAAAAGTTTTTTACCACCGGTTTGCACAATTTACCAACTCAAAGGAAACTATGCCTAAGTTGGTGCATTTTCTAGTTATTAGACAACAACTAACATCCTCTCTAGCCTTATTACTCTCACCAAAAGTAATATAGAGAGACTGTTAAAAAAATGGCTAAGTGTTTAGTTTAATGACAGTAATGAAGATTTAAATCTTCTGTGTTATTTCATATATTAAAATCCATTGTCCACAGACACCACTCCTACTTTAGAAATTCAAAGTGTAAATGAATGTGAAATAAATATTTTAATGAATTCATACAAATTTAATGCAGTCCCAGATCTGTACAAGTATGAGGAGAATCTTGTACTCTGTAATTTCTTTAATGAAGTATTACATTTTAAATGTCAAGATTATTACATTTTCTATTGAATTGCTATCTAACTGTGAAACTTATCTGCACTAGTGCTAATAAATATGCTATTTATAATCCACAGAAAACAATTTTGTTTTTTCGGATTTCCTTTTTTCTTTCCTTTTTTTTTTTGCATGCAGTATTATTTTCCCTAAGAGATTTTTTTAGATGTTTAGAGCACATTTACATACAGGCATGTCAGTGCATAAGGTTTAATGTCTGCAAATGTCATTTTGTCAAGCTTTGCAAACACTTAGTAGTTTCGAGCAGCTGCCATTTATAAAGTATTAAAATTAAAATGAAGGTTACAGGCTGTTCCCTTGGCACCAAGTCCAGTCATGTTGAAATGCAGAAGTCTAGTATTTTTTGTAGATGAAACAAATCTAACATATTTTTTTCCAAGGTGATTTTTTGTAAAGGAAACTTGTGATTGAAAACTTATCTTCAATATTCAGGGACATAGAAATGAAAACATGAAAATGTTCTGTGTAAAAAAAATTTTTTTTTTTTAAACATTTTTATTGAGAATTCGGTTCAAATATACAACAATACATTAACAAGATATGACAAAATATATAAGGTACAAACATACAATTAGCAATGAAGATTAACAGTCTTGGTTGGTCTATAAGCTAGAACCTAATGCCTCAATGGTTTTTTGTATCCAATGAAAATTGAAAGCTGTGAATGTCAGGAGTAGCTGGATCATGTGATAAGTAATTGAGGAGAGAAAAGGTGAGAGAGTGTACAAAGGAAAAGTCTGGTGAGAACTGATCTCAATATTTCCAGCTCATGGGGAGTGACCACGTCCATGGATGGCGGTAGGGGGGAATGGGGAGGGAACAAGTAATGGGATGAAGAGGGGCCAAAGCGAACAGAGAGAAAAAAAAGGGGAGGGGAGGGGTGGGGTTTGGGAAGACAAAGGTGGACAGATAATGAGCAGAGATTGTGGTGGAAGAAAGTTCATTCTAGTCTGAGAAGGTTTCTATCCAGGGGTACCAAACCTCATAGTAAAAGGCAGTTTTGTCAAGAGATCTATGGGAATATACTGTAGTTCCATCTGTTTAATATAATGCACAATAGAAAGGACCTGTGGTGTAGGAGGAGGCTCCTCATGTTTCAATAATCTGGCAATAGCCAATTTTGTGGCCATAAGGAGATAGTTTGCGAGAGCTTCCTTTGCCTTTGTTAAGTCGGCGAAATGTATATGAAGTAGGGCTATCTCTGGTTTCAAAGGTAGGTCTATATGAAGTAGATTGAGAGTTCGAAAGAGCCATCTCCAGAGGGGACGTATCTTGGGGCAAGACCACCAAACATGTAGTGAGGTCCCTATCTGTTCACAGCCTCGCCAGCATATGGGGGAGTGAGTGCCATATATCTTGTGTAATGTGGAGGGTACTAAGTGCCACCATACAATAATTTTGTATTGTAGTTCCCAAAGAGTAGCACAGTGAAGGAGTTTTTTGGTTATGAGTATTCGCGTATGCCATGTATTGGTGTCAACTGTAAAACCTATCTCTCTCTCTCCCAAGCTCTATGTTGGGATATTTTATGGAGAGTGGTAGGTTCAAGGATAAGATTAAAATGGAAGGATAGAATGTGTTTAAGGTTGTGTCCCTGAAGCCACTTTGTCTCCCATTTGGTCAATGATCTCAAGTCTTGTCTAGGGTAAATCTAAGATTTCAGCCAGGATTTAAGGTGAAAGGCTTCGAAACGTAGAAGAATAGGAATATCATATTTCATACAAAACTGTGAGTGTGGGATCCAGTGACCTTGGTTATAGAGGTCTGTAACTAGAGAAGGTGGCAGATCTCACCAAGACTTAACATGGGAGTCTGGGAGAAAGTAGAGGGCTCCAGTCAAGGTGAGGGTAGGAGAGGGGTGGGTGCTACATCAGGGTTATGTCTGATGTGGTCCCAGAATTTTAGGGTGTCTAGTATAATTGGTGGTAAATTATCTAGTCTTTCCCTATAGTGTGAGGGAATCCATGGTAGGTCAGGTAATGTGAGCCCTGACGGTAGGGCAGTTGATTCAGTATCGACCCAATGGGGGGAATCAGCTGCGATTGACCAGCTGTGTATGTGTTACAGTCTGGCCGCAGTGTAATAAAGAATAATATTGGGAAGTGCTAATCCCCCGTGTGAAATTGGTCTCTGTAATGTGGTTCTAGAAGTCCGAGGTCTATGGTTTTTCCATACGTAGTTTGTTATGAGATTCTGATGTAGAAAAGTGAAGGCGCCTAGAAATGGTGCATGCAAAAATATATGTCCTTTATATATCCTTCAACAAAGGAAAACAAACCTCTAAATGTGGGTGATATAATTTGGTTACAATATCCACCAAACTAAACAAGGAAAAATAATAATAAATTCACAATGATGTGAATGTATGTAAAAAAATAATGTGAATGTATGTGAACAAAGTATAACGTAATATACAGTGCCAAACTATTATGATGTGTTCAGATGTCCTTCAAACAAAGAGCGAAAAATCCACAAAACTAAAACAGACAGTTACAAAAAATGTGCATATACATGTGGTATGCTAATAACCAGCAATATATATAATGATATTAAACCACATTTAACTGTGTATTAAAGACAAATGACTATCAATACAAGTAATATTGAAAACACACAGTGGTAGCAGTGTTAGATAGCAAGGCAGGATACATACAATAAGGTACCCAGGCACTACAGATCATATGTATAGTCCTCATACACAATCCATGTAATGGAGATATTCCTCCGAATGTCCACTATATAGCGGGTGTGTGGCAGCAAACACTCCTTCCAAGGCTGATGGCACCAGCGATGATCTGCAGATAGAAGGGAGAAAAAAGGAGGCGCCACAATAGTGTGAGATCGTAGATGAAAGAGACCCCCACAATACGATACAGAATCACTTACTAGATTGCAAGCACTTGAGAAGTGCCACAGGTGCAGACTGAACCATTAAAAGCTGTCCAGCGAGCTTATCCTCACGATCGAAGAGCCAGAGGGTTAACTTCAAAGTCCCCCACACGTACTGAAGTTGGAGATGAGCCAAACTTGTTTGTGAAATCCCAATCTGGGAAAAATACAGCTCATAAAAAGCTCAAGCCGATAAAGGTGTAAAAATCGGCTGATAAAAACAGTATAATAAAACAAGCGTGATGACAGCAAGGTTAAAATATAACAATTAAGTTTATTATAACCTAATACACTACGTGTTTCCCGGTCACAACAACCGTTTCATCAGGTGTAAAAAACTAACAGTCATCACACTATTTAAAACAATTCTCGGCGTCTCAAGCCTTACAATGCGCATGCACGGTAAAACTATGAACCAATGAGATGTTCATCTGAGCCGGCTACTACAGATACAGGCTACTACAATGTAAATGTGGGGTTCAGTACATTGGGAGAACCTCAAGACCCATCAAAAAGAGATGGGGTGAGCACATGAGAAATGTAAATAAGGAATTGGTGAACCATAGTGTTCCTCGCCATAAGGAAAAATGTCACTCGGGGGAAACTGATATATATAGTATTCTTCCTATAGAATATGTAGCTCCCAAATGGGGTAGAAATAGATTCATACACTTGCGACAAAGAGAGACCTATTGGATATGGAAATTAAAAACTTTGAAACCCCATGGTCTCAATGAAAACATAGACATGGCAGCTTTCAATTGAGTTACCATTATTACATCTTTTTTGTCATTGTTTGCATATATTTTTCATTTGTATAAATTTATTTTTTATCGTAATCCTTCTGTGTATAAAATTATGCCTCATTAGATGATCCCTGAGCCGGCATGGGTAATTTTCACCCCTAGGGTTATACAAGGTCATATATATTATTTTCAATATATTTTAATTATTGCATTATTAATTTTCTATATATTGTATATTTATTATTCCCACACTATATATATTTTATGGGGTGCTACCTTGTCACTTGGTATTTATGTTATGCTATGTTTGTATAGCTACAATACGATATAATGTTAGTATTATACCCTTTTGCATTATTACATTATATATGGGTCTTTGAATCTGGTTGTTATTAATCTTTTAACATCATTTTTTATATATTGTGTATATCACTATATTTATTACAATAATCATTAGATTGGTTCTTTTTAGTTTGTTGGGTCGTTTTTGAATATTTTATTGATTATTATTTTTCTTATATGTTAATTTTATGGAGACATATACCATTATAGAGTTTTGACAATGTTAACGTATCTATTAGCATTAGATGTCAGTTAACTATTAATCTGTTACGTGGAGTCATAAGGTAACATATGGTACTTATTTTTATACTTATAGTATTTTTATCTAGCGAGATTACCAGAAGTATCATGTTCATGTTTTTTTTTATTGTCGGCGTATTTTGGCTATTGGGCATAGCGGAGCGCTACAGCGGCTTCTTTTGAGTGACAGGTAACACTCCCATAATAGGTTGGTATCACACGCCCCCACTTTTTGTCCTATCAATAATGAGCCGGCTCAGATGAACATCTCATTGGTTCATAGTTTTAGCGTGCATGCGCATTGTAAGGCTTGAGACGCCGAGAATTATTTTAAATAGTGTGATGACTGTTAGTTTTTTACACCTGATGAAACGGTTGTTGTGACTGGGAAACGCGTAGTTTATTAGGTTATAATAAACTAAATTGTTATATTTTAACCTTGCTGTCATCACGCTTGTTTTATTATACTGTTTTTATCAGCCGATTTTTACACCTTTATCGGCTTGAGCTTTTTATGAGCTGTATTTTTCCCAGATTGGGATTTCACAAACAAGTTTGGCTCATCTCCAACTTCAGTATGTGTGGGGGACTTTGAAGTTAACCCTCTGGCTCTTCGATCATGAGGATAAGCTCGCTGGACAGCTTTTAATGGTTCAGTCTGCACCTGTGGCACTTCTCAAGTGCTTGCAATCTAGTAAGTGATTCTGTATCGTATTGTGGGGGTCTCTTTCATCTACGATCTCACACTATTGTGGCGCCTCCTTTTTTCTCCCTTCTATCTGTTATGAGATTCTGTAGTTTATTTAATAGAAGTATAGGGATGTTATATGCTATGCACCTGAATAGATAAGTGAGTTTGGGTATAAAAGACATTTCTATGGCAGCTATTCTTCCCGTCCAGGAAACTTCTTTAAATTCCCAGTCTATCCGTATAGTTTTTAGCTATTGTAAGTTCCGGGTCTGGGCTTAAGTGTGTGCCTAATTCTTTAATTGTATGAAGATTCCATTGAAAACAGTACATTTTTTGTAGGAGAAGTTCTTGAGGGGGGATGTTTAAGTATAGGGCTTATGTTTTATTAATATTCAATTTGTAGTAAGATAAGAGGATAAATTAATTAATGAGCTTAAATATGGCTGGAAGAGAGATGGATGGTGAGGTGAGGAATAGAGTTATGTCATCTGCATACAAGGAAATGCAGTGAAATGACATTGTTAGCTGTGCTCCAGTGATATGGGGGTGAAGTCTAATCGCCTGTGCTAAGGGTTCAATAGTTAATGCAAAAAGAAGGGGCGAGAGTGGGCAGCCCTGCCTAGTGCCATTTGTGATTTGGAAAGTGTCTGATCTGAAGCCCACTCCCTTTACCTTAGCTGTGGGTGTCATATAAATAGCCTGGACCGCACGTATAAAGGTTTCTGGGAGATTGAAGGCTCTCATCGTAAGCCAGAGATATTCCCATCACACCCTGTCAAAGGCCTTTTCAGCGTCCAGAGAAAGGGAGAGGAATGGGACCTTCCTCTTCTCCATAATTGAGAGGATATTAAGGATTCTCCCGCTTGCATCTGGGCCCTCTCTATGTGGCACAAATCTTACCTGATCTGGTTGGATCAGTGGGTTAATAACTCTCGAAAGTATTTTAGTATATGATTTTGTGTCTAAATTAAGTAGCGATATGGGCCGGTAGCTACTACATTGATTGGGGGGCTTCCCAGGTTTCAGAATTGATGTGATGGTTGCTTCTAGATATTCACTATTAATAGTACCCTTACGCATAATCTTGTCAAATAAATTACATGGTATCGGGGCTACTAAGGGTTGGAAAGATTTCTAAAAACGGCTGTGTACCCATCGGGCCTGGGGATTTCCCTAGCTTCAGGTTCTGAATTACTTTTAGGACTTCCTCTAATGTGATAGGGTTATTCAAAATGGTGGAGCTCTACTATCTGGATTAGGTGGGTGGCTGTCTGGGTTCTCATTTGTATTGTACAGGGAGTGATAATAAGCTTTAAAGGTTGCACCTATATCCTTATGGGAATATACCAATTTGTTCGATGTATTCCTAATTGACAGGATTTTGGCCTGTGCAGTGCAATGTCTGAGTTTGGCCACTAGTAACTTGGAGGCTTTGTTATTATGGTGATAAAAGATCCTCTTAAATTTCTCCAAAATATCATGGTTTTTTTGGAGCTCTAATTCCTGAATTTGTTTGGTAATGTCAGCAATATCCTGGGTTACTGAACTAGAGTATGAGGCGTTTAACGTTTGTCGGAGCTTTCTAAGTCGTATAACAAGAGTAGCTAGGGGAGCTCCCTGTCTACTACGTTTATCTGTGTCAAATGTGATGAAGTGACCTCTAAGATAGGCCTTGAGAGTGGGCCATAATATCTCTATCGAGGTCTGAGGTTCATCATTGATAGCTAGAAATTCTATTATCTTCTCCTGTATCTCTATCTTGATAAGCGGATCTGTGACAAGGTAGTCTTTGAGCTTCCACGCGGGAAGTGGGTGGCAAGTAATGTTTGGACCCGTAAATAGTGTAACCACGCCATGATCTGACCAGGGTACTGGTAGTATTTTTATATAAGATATATTATCTAACAGTCTGGTGCTAGTGAAGAAGTAATCTATGCGGGTGAATGATCTGTGCAGGAGGAATAGAAAGTGTACTAGTAAGGTTAGCCTCATTTGAAATTTGAACGTATGATAGATACAACAATAGTTTACATTTAAATTAGATACAGCAATACAAGAGTGAGATAGTGGTCAGTCGCTGGAGGATATTAGTGGTTTTAATTGCTCACTGAGATAAAGGGGTAGGCTTAAGTTAAATAGAGAGGTTAAGGCGGGGAGGACGGTTCTATTAGGTATGTGAGAAGTAAAGATAATATCAAGTATGATGCCTAAGATAAGGTCTAATATGGGTGGGGGTAAAGTTAGTCCAATTCTGGTAGTTGCTCATATGTATAGTCCCCCAGCGACTTACCACGTACAATAATGGTCTCAGAACATGAAAGGTACTATAACTAAAGTCTAACATAACTAAGTAGCATAATCAAACATCGTAACAGTATTCCAGCATCTGCATTCTTATCTACACTCTACTACCTTTAAATGAGGAACAGTTAGAGTTTTGTAGTATGCGTATGCTTCTAACAAATGTACAAACAAACATTGCAATAGCTTTCCATCATCCACAATCTTATCTATAATCTGCTATCTTTAAATGAGGAACAGATAAAATTTTGTAGCGTACATGTGCCTAAGAAAATCTGATCTGCCGTGTATGCACATAATGGTGTGAATAATAGGCCAAAATCTGATGAGGTCGTCAGATTATTGATCTATGAATGATGCTCTGGTTGTAAGAGGTGCGTGATATAAGAGGTGTTCATGTTTCTATATTCTATCTCTTGCTTAGTGGGTGTGTGTAAGAGTAATTAATAAGTGGGTACATGGTTGTATGTGCTTGTTCATAGTGAACCCTACACTGTGTGAAAGGATTAACATGAATTCCTGTAGGGGGGGTTACCAAAACATATTAAGCACATAAGTCAGAAATAAACAAGAACATAACAGTGTAATACAAAATGGGGTGTACCCCTACAAATCAAACCTGTCTGTCGATAGCAGTTATAGGAGAATGATGAGCTGTGATTAAAGCAATGAGTAAGACAAGTACCCATTTGTGAGCTCATTCTGTCCATAGGTAAAGTGGTCCATCAGTTGTTGGGAATAGTTAAAAGGTCCCTCCAGGAGGGAGGAGAGGCAATAGAAAGCTAAGAGGGTAAGATGAGTACCCGTATGTGGGCTCATACCAACCCCCCGGGCAGGTTTAATCAAATAATCTTAAGGTAAGAGAAGACATGTTGCATTAAGGTGGGGGTCTTAGGGTCCAGAGCTTCTTTTCTTTTAACTTGTGAAGTGGATCTTCTGGGCAGTGGTTGCCATTCAGGAGCAGCAGAGTTTAAGGTTCCCAGTTGTTCCGAAGCCTGGAGGTTCTAGTCGGCTGCCTGAGTAAGGCCAAGTGATTACAGAATCTTCATACTTTGATCGGGCTTGGAGATAACATAGTAGCGATCTCCGTGTTGGAAGAAAGTCTTTTTACGGGAAATCCCCATCTGTACTTTACATTATGGTGACAAAGGTTTTGTGTGAGCTGTTGGAATGTCCTATGTTTAGCCAGTGTATGTGGGGAGAGGTCTGGGAATATTTGTATTTTGTCATATGGCACTGTTATGTTCTTATTCAAAAAGGAGGCTCTTCGGACTTTCTCTTTAAATGTATAATGGTGCAATCTGATGATAATGTCTCTTGGCATATCTGATGATGAATTTTGTGGGCGTAGAGCTCTATGTGCTCTAACTATTAGAGACTCCTGTTCCGTAGAAGGTCCAAGTAGCTCTTTGAAAAGTCCGGACAAATAGCTGTGTAAGTCGATCAAGCTGACATCTTCAGATACTCCTCTGATGCGGAGATTGACAGCGATAAGGCTATTGGGGTAGGAAGAGAATCAGTAGCAGGCAACATCTGCTGCAGCATAGGCTGAGTGAGAACTGAGAAAGAGGGCAAAGAGAGTGCACCCCTGTGAGGGAGGAGATAGACTCCCCTCCTATCAGGTCCTTATCAAAATTACTTTTACACACCTATAAACACACACACACACATACCCTATACACACACACACACACACACACACACACATCCTATACACACACACACACACACACCCTATACTCACACACACACACACCCTATACACACACACTGTCAGGGTTTTTAGGGAATACTGTCCCTTTAATTTTTCTCCACCAATCATAATCTATGTTCTCCCATAAAACACCTGTTCACTAAGCACTCCTTGCTTAGTATTTTGTTATTCACCATTGGAGTAACACTGAGCCTTGCTTTCCAAAGTATATATTGACTTATTTCGCATTCTCTGCCTTTCCTAGTTCTACTGACTGTCTATCTGTGCTTATCCAACTACATCTAAGGATCCCCAGCCTGTCTGCTGCAATTTTCGCTGCCTACAAGTTTCACTGACACTTTGGGTAAATAAATCCCTTTTGAATGCTGCCTGAACTCCACAGAGTTTTAACAATCACCTCTCCTCGGTGATCTACATGAAACATGTAAGTGGGAAGTTATCTTTATATTCAACTGTGCCAGCATTTGATTTCTCAAAGGATTGTATATATTATCGCTATTTATTGCACTTACCTTTTTTAAAACTTATCCGGCTTCACTGAACTTGCGCTGATGTCACACGCAGCACACCAACCTCTCTACCGGGAGTTAGTCTCCTCCCCACTCTCTAACAACAGAGAGTCTGAACTGCCATCCAGTGTTTCCCTTACACGCCGAGACAAGGTATTTTGCAGATTATTCACTTGCTGCTAGTTTCGTTCCCATTATCAATTTGTTCATAATATTCCTCATACTGTGAATAGTTATATGCTAGTTCGTACTTTATTCATACTGGGAAGTTTCACCATACTATGAACAGTTAAAAGCTACTGGGAAGTTTCACCATAGTTCCCTTCAGTTAAAGTGTGTCCTTTCTCCTCTTACTGTGTTCATTGATAGATCTAAATACTGCACATTTTGCTTCAGAGCATGTATCTGCATAACATCAATTCTATCTCATATTAAAGGCACATAGTTTTATTTGAGTACATAAGAGTGTGTGTGTTCCCAATAGAATTTGTGCTACAACTTTATTACTTAAACTATAACAAGATTTCTCACAGTAACTTTACTAGGAGGCTAATTATTACATAATACTAAGCCTAAAAAAGAAAATGGATCCTGCTGATATTCCCCAAACAGTCTATAACCTATGTCAAAAGGTAGACCAAATGGGACAGGCTATACTTGATTTACAATCAGGTTCTTAGGGAACTGATTAAGGAGGGTAAAGAACAACAAACCCCCAGCACCGAATCCCACTTATTCCCACATTAAAGCCCCTCATGCAGATCAACCTACCCCTATGGAAATAGGAGTCTTGAGGGGACCTCTCACTCCAGAAGAAAGGCTAAGGAGAAGAACTAATCACCTCTGCATGTATTGTGCAAATCCTAGCCATACAGTTTCGGACTGCCCTATGTTACCAAAGAACAAAAAGAGTAAGTTCACACTTTTTAACATTACCAGACATTCTGATAAACCTATTTCTTACTGCAATTTATCTCTCCTGTTACAGTGGGACCTTAGAAGATTGTCTACTTCCGCCATTGTCGATTCAGGAGCCTTTGGCAATTTCATCGATATAACAATTGTACAACAGAATAAAATACCTATTGTGTTGAAACAAAACCCAGTCTCACTAAAAGTTATTGATGGCTCTGTGATTTCTAATGGTCCCATCACACATAATACAATTCCTATATTAGTTACCACTAAAGATGGTCACACTGAATACTTAACATTTGATGTGATACCCTCACCACATTTTCCAATAGTTCTGGGATTATTTTGGTTACAAACACACAATCCACAAATTGATTGGTCAAACTTAACAGTTAATTTTCACTCTACTTATTGTGAAAACACATGTTTCCCACAACCAGTAATATTACATACAGAATCAGAACAGATACAAGTACCCAAACCTTACCAAGATTTCATTGAGGTATTTAGCAAAATTGAAGCTGAAACTCTTCCTCCCCACCGAGTATATGATTGCCCAATTGAACTCATCCCTGGTGCAACATTACCTGTGGGACATCTCTACCCCTTAAGTCAATCTGAATTAAATCATCTAAAACTGTATTTACAGGATAATTTAAGGAAAGTTTCATTAGACCTTCATCATCACCCGCAGCAGCCGGAATGTTCTTTGTAACAAACAAAGATTCATCTCTTAGACCGATAATCGATTATTAGGAGCTTAATAAACGGACAGTAAAAAAACGTTACCCACTCCCTTTAATTCCGGAAATAATCGAAAGATTAAGCAATGCTACTATTTTTACTAAGTTGGACTTGCGTGGGGCTTACAACCTTATTCGTATAAGAGAAGGCGACGAATGGCTCACAGCATTTAGAACTAGGTATGGGTTATTTGAATACCTTGTGATGCCATTTGGCCTATGTAATGCCCCCGCAACGTTCCAACATTTTATTAACGATATATTTTGTGATCTACTCGATATATGTTTAGTAGTGTATTTAGACGACATACTCATCTATTCTAATAACTTAGAAGACCATATAAAACATGTTCGATGGTTTTTAGCACGTTTGAAAACACATAAACTATATGCCAAACTTGAAAAATGTTCATTCCACAACACCACTATATCATTTCTAGGGTATACTATCTCACCTGAAGGCATTCAAATGCACAACCTACTGACAAAAGGTCACTCCAAAGGTTCTTAGGATTTGCCAATTATTATAGAAAATTTATAAAGAATTTTTCTTCAATTGTGAGACCTCTTACTCAACTCACTGGATCTACACAACACTTTCATTGGAACAATACTCATTCAAGAGTTTTTGAATTTCTTAAACAAGCTTTTACAGAAGCTCCCATTCTCATTTTCCCGAATGTGGATCTACAATACGTCCTTGAGGTAGATTCTTCTGACTTTGCAATTGGTGCAGTTCAATCTCAACAGAAAACATCTAAAGAACCCTTACATCCTATCTCCTTCTTCTCCAAGAGTATGACATCTGCTGAAAGAAATTACGCAATTGGAGACAAGGAATTATTAGCTATTCGCAAATCCTTGGAATTTTGGAGGCATCTTCTTGAGGGTGCAAAGAAGCCCTTCATAATCTACACAGACCACAAAAACCTACAATATCTCCAAAACAACAAAACTCTTTCAGCCAGACAGGTTAGGTGGAGTTTATATTTCACAAGATTCGATTTTCAGATTCTATACCGCCCAGCAAATAGGAATGGAAAAGCAGACGCCCTATCTCGACAGACATCAATATCCTGTCCAAGTGATATGCCCACTTCAATTATTCCCACTGAACGTTTCATTGGACTTACTACAGACTTCCTTGCAGATATTAAGAAGTCATCAATCACACTTCCAATTGATTCAAAGGTGGCCTTGGACAAGAAAGAAGGTTTATACTTTTACAAAGATAAGATCTATGTCCCTGAAAATATGAGAATCCACGTACTCAAACAACATCATGATTCACCTTTAGCAGGTCATCCGGGAGAATCTCGCACTGTGGACCTTATAACCAGGACTTACTGGTGGCCAGATATAATGAAAAGTGTTTCAAATTACATAAAAGGATGCGCCACCTGTCAAACATGTAAAACAGAACGAAAAGCACCTTATGGTCTTCTACTGTCTATCCCTGCTTCAGATAGACCATGGAAGCAAATAGGAATTGATTGCATAGTGGATCTACCCCCATCCAATAACCATACAACAATAATGGTAGTCATCGATAGTTTCACTAAAATTGCACATTTCATACCATTTCATAAACTTCCCACTTCAGCAGAAACAGCCACACTCTTCATACAACATGTGATTCGCTTACATGGTGTTCCCATGACGCTGATTTCAGACCGAGGATCTCAGTTCACATCCAGATTTTGGAAAAGTCTTTGCCAATCTCTCAATATAACTCATCAATTTACAACAGCATTCCACCCACAGGCAAACGGACAAGTCGAGAGAATCAACCAATGGTTAGATGAGTACCTACGATGCTTTTGTTCCTACCAGCAAGAAAATTGGATTACATACTTACCTTACGCGGAATTTTCTTATAACAACTTAACCAACTCTTCCACAAAAATTATCTCCATTCTTTGCTAATTATGGATATCATCCAACCACCACTTCTATTAGTTCAACTCCTTCCGTATCCCCTTTGGTAGACGAACTAAATAATGCACTTTTGGACAACTTCAGGTTTATCAAAGAAAATATCACAAAAGCTCAGAACAACCAAAAATACTATTATGACTTACGACACAGAGAGCCACCAAATTATCAAATCGGTGATCAAGTCTGGTTGTCAACCAAAAATTTGAAGTTACATCTACCAAGTAGGAAAATGACACAAAAGTTCTGTGGACCTTTTACTATAGTCAAAATAATCAATAGGAATGCAGTTTCTCTGGACTTGCCTCCTTCTATGAAAGTTCACTCGACTTTTCATGTCTCACTCCTTAAACCCTACACTCCCACGAGAACCTTACACCCACGACTACCACCGCTAGCATCCACTCAGGATTCCGATGTGTACGAAGTGAAGGATATTATTGATTCAAGATTTTCAAGAGGTGTCTTACAATATTTGATTAGGTGGAAGGGTTACTCAGATGAGGATGATACCTGGGAACCTGCATCCAACATTAATGCATCTCGTCTGATATCTCAATTTCACAGAAGATTTCCAGATCGGCCCAGACTTCAAGCTAAGGATCAGCTTGTTTGAGGGGGGAGTCATGTCAGGGTTTTTAGGGAATACTGTCCCTTTAATTTTTCTCCACCAATCATAATCTACGTTCTCCCATAAAACACCTGCTTAGTAGCACTCCTTGCTTAGTATTTTGTTATTCAACATTGGAGTAACACTGAGCCTTGCTTTCCAAAGTATATATTGACTTATTTCGCATTCTCTGCCTTTCCTAGTTCTACTGACTGTCTATCTGTGCTTATCCAACTATATCTAAGGATCCCCAGCCTGTCTGCTGCAATTTTCACTGCCTACAAGTTTCACTGACACTTTGGGTAAATAAATCCCTTTTGAATGCTGCCTGAACTCCACTGAGTTTTAACAATCACCTCTCCTCGGTGATCTACATGAAACATGTAAGTGGGAAGTTATCTTTATATTCAACTGTGCCAGCATTTGATTTCTCAAAGGATTGTATATATTATCGCTATTTATTGCACTTACCTTCTTTAAAACTTATCCGGCTTCACTGAACTTGCGCTGACGTCACACGCAGCACACCAACCTCTCTACCAGAAGTTAGTCTCCTCCCCGCTCTCTAACAACAGAGAGTCTGAACTGCCATCCAGTGTTTCCCTTACACGCCGAGACAAGGTATTTTGCAGATTATTCACTTGCTGCTAGTTTTGTTCCCATTATCAATTTGTTCATAATATTCCTCATACTGTGAATAGTTATATGCTAGTTCGTACTTTATTCATACTGGGAAGTTTCACCATACTATGAACAGTTAAAAGCTATTTCGTTCTTTATTTTCACTGGGAAGTTTCACCATAGTTCCCTTCAGTTAAAGTGTGTCCTTTCTCCTCTTACTGTGTTCATTGATAGATCTAAATACTGCCCATTTTGCTTCAGAGCATGTATCTGCATAACATCAATTGTATCTCATATTAAAGGCACATAGTTTTATTTGAGTGCACAAGAGTGTGTGTGTTCCCAATAGAATTTGTGCTACAACTTTATTACTTAAACTATAACAAGATTTCTCACAGTAACTTTACTAGGAGGCTAATTATTACACACACACACCCTATACACACACCCTACACACACACACACACACCCTATACACGCCTCCTCTGATGTGGAGATTGATCCTTCCAGGTCAAAGAGATGTTTACTATGAAAATGATCATTTAAAGTCCTTTTAGGATGATCTCGGTGCTCCTGCTTTTTCCTCATATTGTGAGCCATCTGAATCGTGAATAGCAGGATCCCAGAACACCACAGAAAGAGATTGTAAATGTATCCGAAGTAAGAAATTGTTACAGAGTAAACTGCTTGTGTAATATAGATATGCATGTATGTATGTGTATATATATATATATATATATATATATGTATATATATATATATATATATATATGTATATATGTATGTATATGTGTGTATATGGGTATATGTATGTATGTGTGTGTGTGTATATATATGTATATATATATATATGTATATATATATATATATATGTGTATTAGTGTGTGTGTGTGTGTGTGTGTGTGTGAATGGATCTGTATGTCTGACAGTCTGATAATAGCCCCTGGCAATGGAAAGAGATGGCCCCTTCACCTTTTACTGCCCTGTCTCAAGAACAAAAGCCATACAAATCTTTTGTTTACCATGCCCTGTCTATCTCAAAAAGAATCAAGATATGGTAAACAGGGAAGTTATTTTCTCAGGCTTATTCCCATTCAATAAGAGGCACCGGATGTTTACATGTAAATAGGAGTCTTTCATGTACCTGTTGGGGTGTGGATGGTAGATAACAGGTTATCATGGATAAAGGAGCATCTGACCTTACAAACAGCTGTCCAAGCCATATGATTTATAGATATCACCCACTCCAATAGCCCTATTTACATGTTAACAGCTAGGACCAATGGCATCCAGTTTTCCAAATATGGTGAAGCGGGAAACAAATTAACCAATTGCATCAAAGCAATACTAACAGATGGGACAATTCTGAATATATAGAACAAGATTTAGCCATTAGAGTTAGTCAAGAGAGAAGTCAGAAGGGAAGAAGATAGGACACAGACCAGAGCTAGCTGAAATACTGTCCACAAGATAATCACAAGGTACCTATGTCATGTATGTTTGTGTAAATGTATATTTGTCTAAGTAAATGTTAATTGTTATTGTCTTTAGGCCTATGCATTGAATATTGTGTCATTTTATGTTTTATAGCTGATCTAATAAATAATTGTGTATTTTGAAACCAACAGTAATTTTAAGAGTCTTATCACATTGGATTATTTATCAGTTTCTCATCTATATGTGTATTTATGCAATATTTTAAACTAGAAACTTAGTCAATTCTATCTATTAATATAATATAGAAATATTTAATCCCATAGCTACAATTTGTACATTGTAAGCCCCTTTTTAGCTAAATAATAAGCCAGATTTCATATAATTTATGCCTTGCATGGTCAAGAAAACATAAATATATATCTGGATTAGTTAGACTTTAATTGATAATTCATCAATGAGCCATAAAAAGCTGTGTAAATAAACAGATATATTTTATGGACGTAGTTATATTGTCACTCTGGGATAAAATCAGAAAATATTGCATAAATATACATATATATATATACGCACTTTACAAGTCAGATTAAGGATCTAAAATTCCTCATATTAAATAACCTTTAAGACTAAATATTATATTTGTACTCTAAAAATTATTACTTTTAAGAGTTGGTGAACCACGTCAGGTAATAGAAATTTACGTCTCCATCAAGATATTTTATCCGGCATATACGTTTTACACGTATGGTGAGGCTATTAGCAGTGTTCAGGCTGAGGCAGCCACCAGCAATAACTGAATTATAGTATATTCTGTTTATTGAGCTAGTAGGAATACCTTGTTGGAACGTTTAATTCTATTCAAAGAATCCTCATAATTTAAAACAAATATAGCTTAACTGTTGGTATTCATTTACAATAATTTCTAGCTATGGTTGCGACCATAGAAGATTATTAGGACGAATTCAGGCTGCTCCAGCCGTTCAACAGTCATGAAACCACATTTATTCAATGCCATAAAATAAGCTTATTTCTGGCTTCATTTTGAACCAGTAAAATCCCTCAAGAGGATTAAACCTAAAAACATTTGTTTTTGAATTAAACAAATGAGTATTGCTGCCGGCTAAGTAAGGAAAACTTTCTTGTTTTATTTTAAGTTGTTTCCTTACTCTTGTTTTTTTTTTTGTTGTTGTTGTTTTGTTGTTTTTTTTAAATGGCATTATAATAGTCTAGCTTTTTGTTCTTTGGTCATTGCACAGACTGCCATTATAAGCTTCGGTTTTATTGATTCTATTTGATTTTTTTTTTTATTATTTCATTTCTTTCCATTTTATTTTTATTTTTAATTATTATTATTGATTTCTGCTTTATTGCTCAAAATTAAGTTTTACATATATTTAATTGTGATTAGTTGGTTACAAAATGGCTACTGTTTCTAGTCTGGAAAGTTTTGTAGCAAAATACATAACAAAATATAATGTAAATGATTTTGCATGTGAAGCCAAATTGAATGAAAATCCATGGACCTATGTTCAGGATTTATTTGAACAAGAGGTTCAAAAACCCAGAAAGAGTAAGAAAATGAAGGGAAAAGCAGTAGCAGCCATGTTTGCTGCATGCTTAGCAATGAATACAAAAATTGAAAATTTAGAAAAAGCCCTTCAAAATTCAAATACAACAATTAACAATAATGAAAAAGAAATTGACAAACTAGAAAATCAAGTAAAAACTCTTACCTCCCTTAATGAAATCATTACTGAATCAAAGGAGGAAATTACAATAAATTGTAAAACTGCACAAATTGAAGCAAAAGCTTATAAAGAAAATTTAACTAAATTAGAAATTGAAAGGGATCACATTATTAGTGCTTACACTGTGATCCAAAATCAAATTACAGAGGTTAAAAAGGGTAAATCTATTGACCATACCCATTGTAAAAACAAAGAATCACAGTTGCTACAAACTATTTCTGTTCTAAAAGGAAAAGTAGCCATTGCTGAATTCATAACCATGCTTCTGCTCCTACATGTGCATTATCAATGAAGGATTGTTATACAATAGACAATTGGGAGGATGATAAGTGGGAGACAGATTCTACTGAGTCTGAATATACTTTGCCTGTAGCTATGGGGGAAGTTGTAAACACTGAATTACCTGGTAACTGTACTATCACAATAGAACAAGAAAACAATGGGGAGGAGACACACATACATCAGACTCCAACTATGATTAGAACATGTCTATTTCCATCTACTGGGGGGATGACACATTACTGGGATTTGACAGTACTGGAAAACCAGTGCATTCATTAAATACAAATACTCACCCTACCCAACCCCTAAAGACACTTATGGGAGTAGCTGATTTAATTGGTAAATTGAAACCTGGTGACCATATGAGTTACTGGGTATAAGAAATCCAAATGACCAAGTTAAAGTTTTGCAATTAACCATTGATATGCATGTGTGGAGTGCTTTACCTGATACAATTAAAGAAGGCAAAGGGAATTATGATGAAACAGTAGAAGAATTACAAAAGATAATAAATCCCTCAGCAATAGGCTTAATGGCAGCATACCAAATTAAACAGAATGAGGAAAATCCTTTAGTCTATGCTAACAGATTATGGGCAGCATATCGCTCTGGTTATGGAAAACATGGTACAAAAGAGGATCATGAATATAAAAATCTGTTAATCTTAAATGCTCATCCTAGCATAAAAATGAAATGTGAACATATCATTGACCCTAGAAAACATGATTATGATGAAATAATTGGAATCATGCAAAGATCATTTCAGTCAATACTAACATATAAAAATAGATTAAAAGAGAAAGAAGAAAGGCATGCCCCTAAACGAATAGCAGCCTTTCAAACAAACCCCATCACAATAGAAGGTCCACAAATCCCTGCTGAAAAAAACCACACCATATAACCCCAACTGGAATGCTAATACACACCTTAGAAGGGGTACAAACAGGGGAAGATCTCAATATAAAAACAGGGGAAGGGGTTAGACATATACAAACATAAACCACCAGCAGCAAAAATATGGGACACAACACACCCCAAATCATGCAGAATTAAGACAACAACTACATGAGATTCAAAATAACTCACACAAAAATATGGAGGATAATTCAACACAACAGTTACAAAACACAGCACAGTTACAAAACACAGCACTATGACTGTCACAGGCCCCCAAAATAGTATCACCTATTACACCAGACAGGTGTGGGTGGCCTCAAGTTGCAGCATTGGTAGGGGGCCACCAATGCAATATGATACTAGACACAGGGGCAGCTATATCCATCCTTCATACAGAAAACCCCAAACAGTCCCTCTTATCATCAGGAAAACCATTACACCTTCAAAGCTTTTCAGGACACAATGTAAATTCTGCATTATCGAAGCCACTAAAAATTACAATAGGAAAACTGACAGTAACACAGCCCTTAGCACTAATGCCACTCCCAAATGAAACTAGCTTACTGGGGTCTGATTTCTTAGTCCCAAATGGATGTATGATAGATCTAACAAATTTGCTTCTTTTACAGAATGATGAACACACAAGTTCTGACACTGTGATTATCCCTGATTCTCATTCAATTGCAGCCATAAAACTTGATTCTAAGTATGATTTATTCCAGGTAATTGCTGACCACCCAGAAAGAGATGTACTTAAACCACTGCTGGAAAAGCATTCAGATGTGTTTGCAAAACATAAACATGATTGTGGAAGAGTTAATACATTCATAAACATCACAGGCACTGACCCACCTCCACAAAAACCGTACAATTTCCCAAAGGAATCTGTCTGTTACATACAAGAAACTATACAGTCGCTATTAGAGCAAGGTGTCATTAGACCATGTGTTTCCACAAACAATGCCCCAATCTGGCCAGTTAAGAAACCTGATAACTCATGGAGACTGACAATAGATTACAGGAAACTAAACAGTGTTTCAAATAACTGTGCACCAACAGTAGCATCTGTCCCAGATGTTTTGAGCATGCTAACTCCCACACATAAATACTTCACAGCTCTAGATATTTCGAACGGTTTTTGGTCTCTCTTACTTTCCCCCCAATGCCAATACAAATTTGCTTTTAATTTTTTAGGCAATCAATATACATTCAATTCTCTCCCACAGGGATATCATAATTCACCCTCCCACTTTCATTCTAAAATGAGAGAAATACTAACAAAATTCTCTTCCCCTAAGAATCTTTAACAGTATGTGGATTATCTCCTATTAGCAACCGAGGACAAACAACATCACTTGGAACTACTGGATGAGCTGTTAACAATACTTAAGGAAGCAGGATTAAAGTGCAATCCAACAAAAGCACAACTATTAAGTGGGTCTGTATCTTTTCTGGGGATCACAGTCACAGCAGGAGGTCGTGAAATAGCAACGGATAAGGTAAAAACAATCCTTAATTTACCCTTACCAGTAAGCATACCTACATTACGGTCTTTTCTAGGGTTGGTAAATAACTCCAGGTCATTCATACCAGAATTTGCACAAAAAGCTGCACCTTTGTATGACCTTTTAAAAAAAGATACCCAATGGGAATGGACAGACGAACATACTATGGCAGTAGAAACACTGAAACAATTCCTAAGCCAATCCTGACCATCACTTACCAGTTCACATAGAGACAGCATCCACTGACACAGCAATGGCAGCAGTTCTTTCCCAAGAAATACATGGCCAACAAAGACCAATATCATATGCCTCAAAACTTCTAAGCCCTGTAGAAATGAAATACTCTTCATGTGAGAGACACCTCTTAGCAACATTCTGGGCTGTGAAACACTTTACATATATTATAGGTCTCAATCCCATTATCCTACATTCAACACACACACCTACAAAATTCCTTCTCACTGACAGAATAAAAGATGGTAATGTTTCCAATGCTAGACTAGCACACTGGGCTCTACTATTACAAGACAGAGATTTTACTATAAAATCCACCATGAATCCCTCAGCCCCAGCACATGGCCTTTTGTATAATGGAGTAGCACACAAATGTAATATCAAGCTCAAACAAAACATAACACAATTTTTTAAAGCTCTGCCCCAAGAAACTATTGCTCCTGACCAAGCGATACAGATTTTTACAGATGGTTCCTGTTTTTATATATTGAAGGCTCACCCCATGCTGGATTTGGCTTGTACATAATTGATCCCAAACAAACAACCCCCACATCGATTTCAAGGTCATGCACAATCAAATCTGCTCAATATGCAGAAATGGCAGCAATTGCACATGCCCTTGAAATCATAGAGGGAGACAGAGAAGTGATCCTGTACTCAGATTCAGCATGGGTATGTAATGCCCTCACAGAATTCCTTCCCTTTTGGCACACACATCAATACACATCCTCTGACGGGACACCATTAAAACACAAAACTTTGATACAGTATATTGTATCCCTAACAAAAAAATTGACACACAAACCAAGTGTATGCAAAGTAAAAGGCCACTCAGTCAAATCCCCTCACTTTGATAAAAACACTGTAGCAGATACACTAGCCAAACAGGGAGCACAAAGGGGGGAGATTTGGAATATCACACAAATGATAAATGACTCAGACTTGTGCCCCACTGTTTGTGCCATAACAACTAACTTGACTATTAATATACCAGACATTGCTGAAATACAGAAACAAGACCCAGAGATCAAGGCAATCATAAAACACATAAAACAGGAACAGCTAAACCTCACAGAGGGTAATTCACTTAACAAGTACATTAAATCCCTAAAATTATCTGAAGACAAAAATCTTCTTCTCCATATTGGGGAAGAAATAACATGGGTAGTGCCTAGAGAATACAGGAAAGAAATGATTTATTTAGTTCATGACCTTACAACAGGAGGGCACCAGGGGACAGAAAAAACACATCAAAGGCTAAAAGAAGTAGGATGGTGGCCTAACATGAACACAGATATACAACAGTATTGTGACAATTGCATTGTGTGTGCTCAAGTTAACCCTGCCCCAAGAAAGATAAACGCTCCTCTCAGAATAAGGTTAAAAGAAGGCCCTTGGAACTCCCTACAGATTGATTATATGGGCCCTCTTCCTACAACAGCTAAAAATAACAAATATGTCCTGGTAATAACTGATCTCTTTTCAAAATGGGTAGAAATTTTTCCCACTAAAAGTAACACCGCACAGAGCACAGCAAAAATACTAGTAGAACAAGTATTTACTAGATGGGGTCTGCCAGCATCTATAGAGTCTGATCAAGGCACACATTTCACAGGAAAATTGATGCAAACATGCATGCAAATGCTGGGAGTCAAGCAAAACTTTCACATACCTTATCACCCTGAATCTTCTGGGCAAGTTGAGAGGGCCAACAGACAAATTAAAACAATGTTAAAAAAGTTTGTAAATATAAATGCAAAAAATTGGGATAACCTACTGCCCCTCGTGACAATGGCAATTAGAGCTACCCCCTCCTCCACAACACAAATAACACCTTTTGAGGTTATGACAGGTAGAAAAATGAGGCTACCCGAACACCTATGGGTAGAAATGCATACCCCAACTATTGACAGACTATCAATGGACCAATACCTGATCAAATTAGAGAAGGCCCTGAGAGAAATACACAAATTTGCAGCACAACACCTGGGGAAAGCCCAAAAGAGGGCCAAAATCCAGTTTGACAAAGGAGTGAGAGAAAACTGTTGGGATATAGGGGATAAAGTAATGCTACTGGAGCTACGCCCAACAGAAAGCAACCTTTCAAAAAAAATGGAGGGGTCCCTTTACCATCATAGACAAACTTAGCCCATCAGTCTATAAAATCAGGATAAAGGAAAAAAGGTCAGAGGATAAATGGGTGCATGCCAATCAATTGAAAACATATAAGGGAGAGGGCAGCACAGAATAGGTTACATGTAAAAAAACAGATGGATGTAAATATTGTATTATTTATAGTCTCACTTGTTATAACTTCTATGTTTCCGTATCACTAAAAAAAAATTTTGTTTTCCTTCCACCTCCTTATGTCACTCCAATCTATACTCTGACTACAGTACCATGAAGCTGATCATAATATGGATCGTTGTGCACCAAAGTTTAGCTGTTATCTGCAGTCCACTCTTCAGGATAAGAGTGGAAAAGAATCCAGTTTACAGCCACGAAGGAGAATCGGTCCTTATTCCTGTCACAGCAGAGGGCATCAGTGGGCAAAGAGTATCTTGGTGGGGCCCAGACAAAATAAGAATATGTAAAGATGGGGAAGTCTTGGAAACAGACTACAAGGAGAGAGTGGAACTTTTCCCAAATGGATCACTACACATCCACCAGACCCGCCCAGAGGATTCTGGGAGATGGGCATATCTATTTATCCTTTCTAGCAACGATCCAGCTCCCTCTAACCACCACGTCCCTGGTACCGTGATCCTACAAGTTCACCCGAAACCCACACAATGATTCACCTCACAAGCACCTGTGCCATCCACTCTCACTCCTACAATACAAGCTGCAGGATGCCCAGCAACACAGATAGGCCCTACAAGTGGCCTCATTGCAACACCAGTGCCAGGTGTTCTTTACAATAACGTACATTTTATCCATATTCCAATATTGTTGAACATATCGAAATGGAATATGGCTGAATTCGGGGCCTGTAAGCACACCAATGTTTCCGCATTCTACTCGTCTTTATTAAAGCAATTAATAACCTCACATGCCAGTCAAATTCAAAACACCATTCCAAAACATGACACTCCTAATTATCAGGACAGGGTTTTTAGATCTAGAAACTTGAATGGAATGGAAGGAGTTGCAGAAGCAATTCCAGGACTGTTTGGATCAGGAATGTCAATTTGGAATAGGGCAGACCTGGAAGCAATACACAAACATATTGCTAACTTTGAACAAAATGAAGGACAACATGTATTAAAACCCTCTCTAAAGGGAATAGGTGGACTGGCTGATGAGGAAAAATATACTGTGTACAACATACATGACATAGCTAACCTATTCAGTGAAACACAAGTTAAGATGAATGAAATGATAGATGCTAGCAATGAGAGAGCTAGGAAAAACCATGAGGGGAGGGAAATAATCTGTACAGCCTATGGTAGCTTTGTTATTGATAAGATATCCAATGTCCTCAGGGATATACGTTCAGGTAAGATTCCGGACATCCTAAAAGATAAAGACTTGGCACAATGGTACTGTCCCCACAGGTCCATTAAACATTGTGAAATGTTTCCAACATCCATCATTCATGATATAGGTTTAGTGACACCACACCCCCGTAAGAATCACCACTGCCAGAGAAAACAAACTTCCTGTTCTCTTGGTGAAGATTTGTATGTATCTTTCACTATCTCCCTGCCAGTTTTTGATCCAGAGGACTCTATATTTTTGATAGACTGGCGTTCTCTCATTCAATTGGATACCTAGAAGGTACAATATACAAGGAGAGACTGAATATCCCAGAGCTTTTGGTCCAAGTAAAAGGGAAATGGAAGGTACCTAACACAGCATGTTGCACTATGAGAGAAAACAGGTACCTATGTCGCTGCAATGCCTTTGAAATCAGTACCCCCATATGTGGCCTGAGGCAAGAAGAAAATCCAACAGCAGAGGCCATATTACTGATGGAGGGACAAGAGATTGAAGACAACAGCACCCAGGAAACCCAGAAAAGTACAAAAGCTATGACTGGATCTGAAGAAGAAACTAATTCAAGCTCCTCTCCAACCGAACTTGGATGTCCAATTCAACTAACAAAGTGGAGAACACCAATGGTGAAAGCAGCATACAATATGGATGGACAATATTGTGTAGTCACAAACCACAAGGAATACACCCATGGAAGCCAGTTATGCCCAATAATATACCCTAACTTTTGCTATACCCCCCGTGAAGACAGTACCATTGGTAGCATAGTAATCCGACCTATTCCTGTCTTTAAGGAGGAAATACTCATTGACAGTGAACCTGATGTTCCGGAACCTGAAACATATATCCCTGTGTTCGACATTCATATCGATCCAATATCACTAAATCTCCACAATTTATTAGAAAGGAAAGATACCCATATAATACAAATTAGTAACAATATTGATAAGGCAGGTGGAGTATTAGATGAGTTATTACACGATGGAGATTTTAGCCTTGTCTTAACTAACACATGGATAGAAATAGGAATTAAGGGTTTTCTTTTAGCACAGGGTATTCTTGTAATAATTTTAATAATTATATCCATACGGCTGAACAGATTATTTAAAGAGCACCGGGTAAAGTTGGAAAATTTATTGGAATTAAGACACAAGCAACTACCGTCATAGGTGTGGCCAAGCAACCCAGGTTTATTGTCCACAAGGGGACAACTGTTACAGAGTAAACTGCTTGTGTAATATAGATATGCATGTATGTATGTGTATATATATATATATATATATATATATGTATATATGTATATATGTATATATGTATATATGTATATGTGTGTATATGGGTATATGTATGTATGTGTGTGTGTATATATATATGTATATATATATATATATATATATATATATATATATATATATATATATATATATATATATATATATATATATATATATATATGTATTAGTGTGTGTGTGTGTGTGTGAATGGATCTGTATGTCTGACAGTCTGATAATAGCCCCTGGCAATGGAAAGAGATGGCCCCTTCACCTTTTACTGCCCTGTCTCAAGAACAAAAGCCATACAAATCTTTTGTTTACCATGCCCTATCTATCTCAAAAAGAATCAAGATATGGTAAACAGGGGAGTTATTTTCTCAGGCTTATTCCCATTCAATAAGAGGCAGCAGATGTTTACATGTAAATAGGAGTCTTTCATGTACCTGTTGGGGTGTGGATGGTAGATAACAGGTTATCATGGATAAAGGAACATCTGACCTTACAAACAGCTGTCCAAGCCATATGATTTATAGATATCACCCACCTCCAATAGCCCTATTTACATGTAAACAGCTAGGACCAATGGCATCCAGTTTTCCAAATATGGTGAAGCAGGAAACAAATTAACCAATTGCATCAAAGCAATACTAACAGATGGGACAATTCTGAATATATAGAACAAGATTTAGCCATTAGAGTTAGTCAAGAGAGAAGTCAGAAGGGAAGAAGATAGGACACAGACCAGAGCTAGCTGAAATACTGTCCACAAGATAATCACAAGGTACCTATGCCATGTATGTTTGTGTAAATGTATATTTGTCTAAGTAAATGTTAATTGTTATTGTCTTTAGGCCTATGCATTGAATATTGTGTCATTTTATGTTTTATAGCTGATCTAATAAATAATTGTGTATTTTGAAACCAACAGTAATTTTAAGAGTCTTATTACATTGGATTATTTATCAGTTTCTCATCTATATGTGTATTTATGCAATATTTTAAACTAGAAACTTAGTCAATTATATCTATTAATATAATATAGAAATATTTAATCCCATAGCTACAATTTGTACATTGTAAGCCCCTTTTTAGCTAAATAATAAGCCAGATTTCATATAATTTATGCCTTGCATGGTCAAGAAAACATAAATATATATCTGGATTAGTTAGACTTTAATTGTTAATTCCTCAATGAGCCATAAAAAGCTGTGTAAATAAACAGATATATTTTATGGACGTAGTTATATTGTCACTCTGGGATAAAATCAGAAAATATTGCATAAATATACATATATATATATACGCACTTTACAAGTCAGATTAAGGATCTAAAATTCCTCATATTAAATAACCTTTAAGACTAAATATTATATTTGTACTCTAAAAATTATTACTTTTAAGAGAAATCTTCCTTATTTATAAATGGGTCAAGGGGGTATATACCGCCCGGCTCCCCTACTGCTGGAGGTTTAGCACTGCATATTAGGCGTTGTTACCTCAGGTGTGAGAATAGTATTTGCGTAGTTTTCCATGGGCTGAAGGCCCCACAAGATGGCGATAGTTTGCGCGCTTTTCCGTCGCCTCCCGTAGCTCCCCAGACAGTCGAGCAGGAGATCCAGATCGATGTTGTGAGCTACTCAGGAGTGATGAGGTGGGTCCTGCTCTATGCTGGAGGGTTAGATCTCTTTCGGCTGCTTCTGCTCTGTGTGCGTATTAGCTCACCGCAGCTGATACCGTGCTGTGTGCCTTCTCTCAGTGTTCAGAAGTTGCTCCGTAAAGGCACAGGGGTTGCAAGTAGGTTTGAGGGATCAATAGAGGGCCAAATCAAAAGGCTATTATACCTTTTATAGGTGAGAGTGGATGGGATTTTAGCAATATTGTGGAGGAGCTCTGCTATGTAGCGTCCACTCCACTCTGTGATAAGCTCCGCCTTCTAAAAGTACTTTTTTTTACTGTACTAGGGTGCTTGCATATAACTATTTGTTCAACTACTGCAAATGGGTTTCCCACATACACCATGGGCCAGATTACAAGAGGCAAGCTAATTTTTTTTCTCCGCTTGTGAGCTAACTGTGCTCAAAGTAAAAAATTTGTGCGGCCGCATTAGCGCACATATTACAAGTTGAAAATAAAAAGTTAGCATGAGAGCGAAAGACCAACATGCTAACTTCAGGACTAGGTGCAGCAGTACATATATGGCTGATTTTCTAGCTATCTCTTTTGTGAAAGTTATACATGTGGACAGTACTGTTTTAGTTTAATAAAGTGCTTGTTAGACTCGCTTGTTTTTCCCCTTTACCCTAACACTCTTCTACACCTTTTAATCACTGGAGAAGGGATTTCCTGAAAACCCCAGATGGGTGATAATAGTTTGCCACACAGACAAGACAAGTGGGAGTTCATTCATACAGATACACCTGCTACATACCTCACTTCTGAGGGTACTACATGTGAGTGGGCATTTGTCTATTACATTTGTTACACTATTATCTGACATACTACACCAGGAAGTCTCTTCTGTGTGATACTTCATTTTAATATGTTTTATATGTGTTTTGTGAAACTTTTTTTTTTTTACCCAGGTCTGAAGTGTACCAATTTAATTAAAAATACTCACTACAACTCAGAAAAGGATACACATATTAACACTCAATTGCCTATACCTTTAAGACTTCAAGGGGTGGTATAAAAAAACTTAACTTTTATTAATAAAATTTAAAAATAAAATAGTATAAATTATTCAAATGAATGGCATACTATTTATTATGACATTGTATATTTGATTGGGAATGATTGAATCTTGCTTGCCTTAAAGGGATATGAACACCCCCCCATACACACACAGTATTTCATGATTAAGACAGAGCATGGGATTTTAAATAACTTTTAGATTTACTTCTATTATCACATTTAAAATCACATGCTCTCTCTGAAAGAAAAATGTTGAGTTTCATGTCCCTTTAAGATACTGAAGAGAGTTCTACAGTTAGACTTTAGTTAAGTGGTTAATCTTTTTTTTTTTTCTTCAATAATTTTAGATAAATTTAGGAGTTTGCTATGGGGAGTTGTGTGGGGTTTTTCAGTGGGATTAAATCAGGTGGGGGAAATAGTGTTGTAATTGTGGTGGGGAAGTCATTATTATTGCATTGCAGTCAGGTACCTGTTAGTGATGATAGCAATGGACTAAAAAAGCCATTAGGTTTATTAGAGTGGGAGATTTTAGGGTTAATTGCAGTTGGAGAGTTTTTGGTAAGATTTAAGTGGAGTGGTAAAGGGACATTAAACACTAACAGCTAGATTTAGAGTTTTGTCGGTAACGACCCGCGTAGCTAACGCTGGCTTTTTTCTGGCCGCACCTTTTAAATATCTCTGGTATTGAGAGTCCACAGAATGGCTGCGTTAGGCTCCAAAAAAGGAGCGTACAGGCATATTTAACGCCACTGCAACTCTCGATACCAGAGTTGCTTACGGACGCGGCCAGCCTCAAAAACGTGCTCGTGCACGATTCCCCCATAGAAAACAATGGGGCTGTTTGAGCTGAAAAAAAACCTAACACCTGCAAAAAAGCCGCGTTCAGCTCCTAACGCAGCCCCATTGTTGTCTATGGGGAAACACTTCCTACGTCTGCACCTAACACCCTAACATATACCCCGAGTCTAAACACCCCTAACCTTACACTTATTAACCCCTATTCTGCCGCCCCCGCTATCGCTGACCCCTGAATATTATTTTTAACCCCTAATCTGCCGCTCCGTAAACCGCCGCTACTTACATTATCCCTATGTACCCCTAATCTGCTGCCCCTAGCACCGCCGACCCCTATATTATATTTATTAACCCCTAATCTGCCCCCCACAACGTCGCCTCTACCTGCCTACACTTATTAACCCCTAATCTGCCGACCTGACCGCATCGCTATTATAATAAAGTTATTAACCCCTAATCCGCCTCACTAACCCTATAATAAATAGTATTAACCCCTAATCTGCCCTCCCTAACATCGCCGACACCTAACTTCAAACATTAACCCCTAATCTGCCGACTGGAGCTCACCGCTATTCTAATAAATGTATTAACCCCTAAAGCTAAGTCTAACCCTAACACTAACACCCCCCTAACTTAAATATAATTTAAATCTAACGAAATTAATTAACTCTTATTAAATAAATTATTCCTATTTAAAGCTAAATACGTACCTGTAAAATAAATCCAAATATAGCTACAATATAAATTATAATTATATTATAGCTATTTTAGGATTAATATTTATTTTACAGGTAACTTTGTATTTATTTTAACAAGGTACAATAGCTATTAAATAGTTAAGAACTATTTAGTAGCTAAAATAGTTAAAATAATTACAAAATTACCTGTAAAATAAATCCTAACCTAAATTACAATTAAACCTAACACTACACTATCAATAAATTAATTAAATAAAATACCTACAATTACCTACAACTAAACCTAACACTACACTATCAATAAATTAATTAAATACAATATCTACAAATAAATACAATGAAATAAACTAACTAAAGTACAAAAAAATAAAAAAGAACTAAGTTACAAAAAATAAAAAAATATTTACAAACATCAGAAAAATATTACAACAATTTTAAACTAATTACACCTACTCTAAGCCCCCTAATAAAATGACAAAGACCCCCAAAATAAAAAAATGCCCTACCCTATTCTAAATTACTAAAGTTCAAAGCTCTTTTACCTTACCAGCCCTGAACAGGGCCCTTTGCGGGGCATGCCCCAAAGAATTCAGCTCTTTTGCCTGTAAAAAAACACATACAATACCCCCCCCCCCAACATTACAACCCACCACCCACATACCCCTAATCTAACCCAAACCCCCCTTAAATAAACCTAACACTAAGCCCCTGAATATCTTCCTACCTTGTCTTCACCATGCCAGGTATCACCGATGGTTTCAGGCTCCGAAATCTTCATCTAAGCCCAAGCGGGGGCTAGACATCCATCATCCGATGGCTGAAGAAGTCCAGAAGAGGCTCCAAAGTCTTCATCCTATCCGGGAAGAAGAGTAGATCCGGACCGGCAACCATCTTCTTCCAAGCGGCATCTTCTATCTTCATCCGATGAGGACCGGCTCCATCTTGAAGACCTCCACCGCGGACTCATCTTCTTCCGACGACGACTTCCCGACGAATGACGGTTCCTTTAAGGGACATCATCCAAGATGGCGTCCCTCGAATTCTGATTGGCTGATAGGATTCTATCAGCCAACCGGAATTAAGGTAGGAAAATTCTGATTGGCTGATTGAATCAGCCAATCAGAATCAAGTTCAATCCGATTGGCTGATTCAATCAGCCAATCAGATTGAGCTCGCATTCTATTGGCTGTTCCGATCAGCCAATAGAATGCGAGCTCAATCTGATTGGCTGATCGGATCAGCCAATCAGATTGAACTTGATTCTGATTGGCTGATTCCATCAGCCAATCAGAATTTTCCTACCTTAATTCCGATTGGCTGATAGAATCCTATCAGCCAATCGGAATTCGAGGGACGCCATCTTGGATGACGTCCCTTAAAGGAACCGTCATTCGTCAGGAAGTTGTCGTCGGAAGAAGATGGGTCCGCGGTGGAGGTCTTCAAGATGGAGCCGGTCCTCATCGGATGAAGATAGAAGATGCCGCTTGGAAGAAGATGGTTGCCGGTCCGGATCTACTCTTCTTCCCTGATAGGATGAAGACTTTGGAGCCTCTTCTGGACTTCTTCAGCCGTCGGATGATGGATGTCTAGCCCCCGCTTGGGCTTAGATGAAGATTTCGGAGCCTGGAACGATCGTTGATACCTGGCATGGTGAAGACAATGTAGGAAGATCTTCAGGGGCTTAGTGTTAGGTTTATTTAAGGGGGGTTTGGGTTAGATTAGGGGTATGTGGGTGGTGGGTTGTAATGTTGGGGGGGTATTTTATGTGTTTTTTTACAGGTAAAAGAGCTGAATTCTTTGGGGCATGCCCCGCAAAGGGCCCTGTTCAGGGCTGGTAAGGTAAAAGAGCTTTGAACTTTAGTAATTTAGAATAGGGTAGGGCATTTTTTTATTTTGGGGGTCTTTGTTATTTTATTAGGGGGCTTAGAGTAGGTGTAATTAGTTTAAAATTGTTGTAATATTTTTCTTATGTTTGTAAATATTTTTTTATTTTTTGTAACTTAGTTCTTTTTTATTTTTTGTACTTTAGTTAGTTTATTTAATTGTATTTATTTGTAGATATTGTATTTAATTAATTTATTGATAGTGTAGTGTTAGGTTTAATTGTAGGTAAATGTAGGTATTTTATTTAATTAATTTATTGATAGTGTAGTGTTAGGTTTAATTGTAACTTAGGTTAGGATTTATTTTACAGGTAATTTTGTAATTATTTTAACTATTTTAGCTATTAAATAGTTCTTAACTATTTAATAGCTATTGTACCTGGTTAAAATAAATACAAAGTTACCTGTAAAATAAATATTAATCCTAAAATAGCTATAATATAATTATAATTTATATTGTAGCTATATTAGGATTTATTTTACAGGTACGTATTTAGCTTTAAATAGGAATAATTTATTTAATAAGAGTTAATTTATTTAGTTAGATTTAAATTATATTTAAGTTAGGGGGGTGTTAGTGTTAGGGTTAGACTTAGCTTTAGGGGTTAATCCATTTATTAGAATAGCGGCGAGATTCGGTCGGCAGATTAGGGGTTAATAATTGAAGTTAGGTGTCGGCGATGTTAGGGAGGGCAGATTAGGGGTTAATACTATTTATTATAGGGTTATTGAGGCGGGAGTGAGGCGGATTAGGGGTTAATAACTTTATTATAGTAGCGGTGAGATCCACTCAGCAGATTAGGGGTTAATAAGTGTAGGCAGGTGGAGGCGACGTTGAGGGGGGCAGATTAGGGGTTAATAAATATAATATAGGGGTTGGCGGTGTTAGGGGCAGCAGATTAGGGGTACATAGCTATAATGTAGGTGGCGGCTCTTTGCGGTCGGCAGATTAGGGGTTAAATATTGTAGGTAGCTGGCGGCGACGTTGTGGGGGGCAGGTTAGGGGTTAATAAATATAATATAGGGGTCGGCGGTGTTAGGGGCAGCAGATTAGGGGTACATAAGTATAACATAGGTGGCGGTCGGCAGATTAGGGGTTAAAAAAATGTAATCGAGTGGCGGCGATGTGGGGGGACCTCGGTTTAGGGGTACATAGGTAGTTTATGGGTGTTAGTGTACTTTAGAGCACAGTAGTTAAGAGCTTTATGAACCGGCGTTAGCCCAGAAAGCTCTTAACTACTGACTTTTTTCTGCGGCTGGAGTTTTGTTGTTAGAATTCTAACGCTCACTTCAGACACGACTCTAAATACCGGAGTTAGGAAGATCCCATTGAAAAGATAGGATACGCAATTGACGTAAGGGGATCTGCGGTATGGAAAAGTCGCGGCTGAAAAGTGAGCGTTAGACCCTTTCCTGACTGACTCCAAATACCGGCGGTAGCCTAAAACCAGCGTTAGGAGCCTCTGACGCTGGTTTTCACGGCTACCGCCAAACTCCAAATCTAGGCCCTAGGGCTGTATTAAAAGTTGCGCGCTAAGCGTTGCGCAAATCGTGATATCCATATTGCAACTGCGCTAATTTTAGTTCAATATTACAAGTGAAAAGTAAATGTGACTGCTCGAGCACAAACTAATTTTGCACTTGTCAGATTAGCGTGACTGAAGACTTTATGTATATAGTAAGGGGTTAAAAAAAATGTGCACTAAACACAACATAAATAATTTGAAAATACAGTTACACTCATATAAACATTATATGATAAAAAAATATTAATATACGTTTAAGAAAAAAAGTTATATGGGTTCAAAGGTATATGGTATATGACAAGGTGTTTAAATGGGAAGGGCTATATTTATATATATATATATATATATATATATATATATATATATATATATATATATATATATACACACACACACATATAATCTCTGGAATATTTTCAAACGTGTTTAATCAAACGTGGCGTTTCAGTGTCTTCTTTTTTGCACAAATATATATATATATATATATATATATATATATATATATTTATATATGAATTTCTATTTAGAAATACATATAACATATCCCCCTATGTGAAGAAGAACATTGGATTGTATAATATTTACAGTAAATAGGGATTGTGATACGTGTGTTTTGAGTGCATGTCACTCCTGACTTGGTGGGGTATTCACCTTGCCGGTTCCCCCACCTTAATTTATATTTATTTTTACTTGTTACTTACCTCATATTGATTGAGGTCTTGCTTGTGAGTGCGATTTCATTTTGCTGTTGTTTTGTGTGTATCCTAATAAATATGTACGTCACTATATTTGTGATATACTTTATTCACATATACCCCATGCACTCTGAGAGGTGAGGATTTCATTGGAAAGATGATCTACCATACTACAGGAATGTCACACAATCTGGATCCTCTGCATCCTGTGTAACATTGTGGGATTTCGTATAGGAGGCATAAATGAGCACTGTTCTATCCAGATATAGCGGCTTCTTACCTCATATGGATTGAGGTTATCTGATGTAAGTGTTTTGTTACTGGGGTCTTGTACCACACACTACTTATCCAGGATTTTTCTCTGTTTTGGAAGTCTTATCTTTGTGCTGTGGCGCGGAAACATCATGACTCCACATTTCTAAGTCATTTGTTCCTTTAAAGTGAAAGTAAATTTCGGACCATTTCAACACAGTAAGTCATTCTCGCCACCTATATAAACATAATCGCTATATTTCATTCACTTTTATTTTCAATACATTATAATGCTTCCGTCCCACCCGCTCTATACGTATCAGATATGCGTGTTCCCAATACAGCTTGTCTCCAAAGCGCATGCGATCCACTTCAATGTTGCAATTACTGATTGAAATCAGAAGAAATCAGAAGCATTCAGGAATGAATGATCTGCGCATGCGCGAATCGGCCATGAGTATTGTGATAGAAGCTATGCGTATTAGATGGGATGCATGCGCAGATCGGCCGATAGGAAGATGACGTAGTGTCACGGCCACCTAACAGCCAGGATTTCAATTGGAGAATTGCAAAACGTCATCAGGAAGTAGTAAAATGACCGAAAAACGGGTTGTTATTATCGATTCAAATATTAGTGTTTTAAATCATGTAAAACTTTGTTTGCAAACAAATATAACAAATTTCATGAATGAAAGTCCAAATGATTTTAAATGTTACATTTAATTGTGTTTAGTAACCATTGAAAGTTTACCTTCACTTTAAGTACCAATAAAGACAAGACCACCAAGTTGGGAGAGAAAAGGCTGCAGCTTATTTATTAAACCAAACCAAATAATAAATTAACATTTTAACTTCAACATTTTAAACACCTTTTAAAACACCTCAGTGCTTGCTTTATTTTACTATAAGCCCCCACCCCTTCCAGAGAGGGGCGTCCACCATCACTCTTCCTTTTGCTATACCTCCACAAGTACAAGCCATTATCCATCAGGCGTAAGCCTCAATAGAACATAGCAAGTACCTTGCCACTACTCGCTCCTCAGCGAGTACCGCCACCTAAAGCTAGGGCCTTTTCAATCCCTTCTCTAACCGTAAAATTAAACAGGTGCAACCCTACTTCATTTAGGTGCACTCCATCCTTCAGGTAAAAACATCTACCCGATTCCCCTTCAAACTCCACATGGCGTAAGCCAATACCCCCAACCTTCTTACATACCCACTGACCATTCTATTCACCTTCCATCTGGAGGCCTCCAACTTCTTGCCATCCCATGCAGACCTCCAAACCTACCTGTTCTCAATTTCAGACCATACTAAAACAATTCTGGGAAACAACTGTACCAGTCTATCGAAACCCCTCTTCATCTCCTCAATCAAGTCCTTTTGAGGCATGAACCCCAAATCATCCCCCCCTGTGTGGATAACTAAAACTTTTGGGGGAGGAAACAGCCTTGCATATTCCACCACTTTTCCCACTACCTGCTCCCATTTCATCCCCCTGATCCCGAACCATCTCACAATTACTCGGTCTCTAGGAAAACCCTGCTGGACCCCATCTTCCTTCACTGCAGCTGCCTTTCGTGCCCAAAACACATACGAGTGTCCTAAAATCCAACATCTCACTGGATCTGCCAAATTAAAATTGTGAAAACCCATCAGCTACCCCCATTTATAACACCAAGCCCGGCCTCACATACCCCCGAAATCTCTCAGACCTCCACCTTCCAATTTTCCTAATTACCGACGGCTCGAGCCCCAAATTTGCTGCCTCAGTGGCCCTGATTCTAAATGAATGCGACCTGAACTCTGACCCCCTCAAACCCATTAAACCCAACACCTTCCGCATAACCGCAACAAATTGGAAATGTGATAACATTGACCTGTCTGCATGCACCAGCAATGGGCCCAAGCTATGATTGGACACTCCAAAGAACTGCAAGTCTCTGATTTTGTCCTCCGGGAGCCTGCATTCCATCCTCATGAATCTATCTGGATGCCCAGAAAACTCAAAGAAGTAGACGGCCCTTAAGATTTCTCCATCGCCGCAGGTATACCGAACGCCTGAGCTACCTGCCCAAAAACCCTGACCATCTGCTCACATACCTTTGACCCGGCCGGGCCAACAAAAAGGAAACCATCCAAGTAGTGCACTACTGATGATTTTCCTGCTTTCTACTTCACTACCCACTCCACAAAGAAACTGAACCTTTCAAAGTAAGAGCAGGAAATGGAACAGCCCATCGGAAGGATGAGGTCCACAAAAAAGAGACCCCCCAGCATACATCCCAGGAGATGATGGCACCTGGGGTGTACCGGCAACAAGCGGAAAGCCGATTCAACATCAGCCTTAGCCAGCAACGCACCCCTCCCCGCTACTTTCACCAAAGCCACCGCTTTATCAAAGGAAGCGTATATTACCGAGACCAATTCCGTATCAATACCATTATTGACCTATAATCCCTTGGGGTTGGACAGGTGATGTATTATCCGGAATTGTCCCGCCGCCTTCTTGGGAACCACTCCCAATGGGGAAATTCTCAAGCTAGGCAACGGCAACTTCCTCCATAGTTTTTTCCGCTCCTCCTCCTCTTTCTTACCCTTCTCTTTCTCATCCTCCTTTACCTCTAAAACATGCTCTAATGGCAGCAATGTGGTAAGCCAACCAGGCCCCACCCCTTAAGGAGACAAATCCACATTATAAGTCAGTTAAAACAAGTGCCCTGCTACCCGATCCATCAAGCTGAACCGAGTTCTAGAGAGCCTTAGCCTGATAGTATCACACTATACGAACTTAGCAAGGAACAGACCATATCACACATAATGATTGTATCCACAAGTATCAGAGGCTAACATTATAGTAACCTGCCTATACAACATTTAGACCAGGGTTATACATTTAGCAACGAAAAGGCACTATATCACTATTCCTGATGCTCATTTATTTCTTATCTGACAACCTGACATTGCATGCAGTAGTCACGCTGGACCCTACCTTCAAAGAAAACCACAACCACGTATATAAGCATGTGCACATCTTAGTATTGCACTCATAACACTCTCAAAAGACTTAACTAGGTCTACAGTCATGTGTACACCTTAGTATTGCATTAGTACCCCCTAAGTATATACGCATGTACCTTACCAGCATCTGACAGAAGTTACAACATTGCAAATCCACACTGCCATTAATACGTGCCCCACATGGTATAAGCTCAATAGATAGTGTTAACAACATGTGGCGCCCACAGCCCTAGAAAAAACATAAACAACCCCCATGTTTTGGGTCACAATACTAAGAAGCAGACAAATTATATTACCTCACAACGGCGACTAACAGCCTCACACAACACCACCGGCAAAACAGAATGCCATTAACAGAAAACTATTTAAGCCCTGATCACCAGGCTCTCATTGGTTGGCAATAGGGGTGTGTCAAAAACACACCTGTAGCAGCTGTATCAACTACCGAGAAGTGCAGACAGTGCTGGATACTCTAATTAACTCAATTATAACCATGTTCAGCTGCTACCAGAACAGCAGACACTATGGATGCTTAGAATTGGCAAGTACCACAGATGTATATGACATAGTAGATAAAGAATGGAAGCCATAATAAACCAGGGGTAACTACTGTATAAGCCAGACTATACAACAAGATAAGGATGGGATTGCATATTCTCATTATATTGCAAAGCAAGTTAACGTTCCTCAAACGACCATAAATACATAGTCAAAGACATGACTAACAGTGTACAGATGTGAAAACCCAGAAATTAACTTTCCTCAAACGACCATAAATACATACACTATGGATGCTTAGAATTGGCAAGTTCCACAGATGTATAAAACAGTAGATAAAGAATGGAAGCCATAATAAACCAGAGGTAACTGCATTCAGCTACTGTATAAACCAGAGTATACAACAAAATAAGGATGAGACCGCATATTCTCATTATAGTGCAGAGCAAATTAACGTTCCTCAAATGACCATAACTACATAGTCAAAGACATGACTACCAGTGTACAGATGTGAAAACCCAGAAATTAACGTTCCTCAAACGACCATAAATACATAGTCAAAGACATGACTACCAGTATACAGATGTGGAAACCCAGAACCAATATATGGGGTCCATCAGCCATTAGACACACCTCAAGTGGATGTCCCACTAGGAGGGGGGAGTATGCAGAACCAACACTAGAGGATATATAATAGTAGAACAAACCATAGGACGGCACACACCAAGGTAGCACCCCAAAGTGTCAACAAACTGGGAGTGTTTAAACAACTACGCATCATTTAGCTTTGAAATGGGTAACCCATCCAATGTAACATCCCAGCACAGAGGGGGACAAGGGAGAAAAAATCATATTACAAGATATTGGAAGAAGTAGTGACTACTATTCATAGACAATGTCAAGAACAATATATCATTAAATGCAAAATCAACTTAATAGAACATGGAATAATCTAACTGCATATTAAGTCCATGTAGGCTGAGTGTGTTCAGCCGATAGGTCCACCGGCTTTCACAGCATGATAGTTCCTTATGCCTGTTGCCACCCCTTCTGGGGGGGGGATCACCATGTCAATGAGCATTGCTTTCAAGGATGACACAGAATGATTGTGTTCAAGAAAGTGGCGTGCCACAGGCTGGTCCGCACTGCCATCCTTCAGTGCTGCCCTGATGGCACTTTTATGATTGGCAAGCCTCTCCCTGAAGGTAGTGGTGGTCTTACCAACATAATAACGGCCACAAGGGCAAGTCAAAAAGTATGCCACAAACTGAGAAGTACAAGTTAGGCGATGCCTGATCAGGTAGGTCTTATTCGTATGGGGATGGTGGAACTTAGAACCAGTTAGCAGCGAGTTATATGTGAAACAATTACCACACTTGAAACATCCTGGTTTGGCATTAGCCAGCCAGGTTTGGGGTTTCTTCCACGGATCTGTTTTCATCAGCATGGATCGAAGATTCTGGTTGCTCCTATGCACCACTCTTGGTGGTGATGATCCAGCAAAAGGCAAAGAGTGGTCGTCCCTTATTAGGTGCCAGTTCTGGTGAACAATATCACAAATTTTATTTGATACTGGGCTGTATGAAGTCACAAAATTTAATTTATTATCATTTTCACCCGTCTTTGGTGCCTTTCAATCAATGAAGATTGGTTCAAATGAGACACTTCCTTGAGAACCTGCTCCACTAGTCCCGGGCTATACCCTCTCTCTATGAATTTCATCTTCATATCCTGTAGCTGCTTAGCCTGATTCATTAGATAGGAGTTATTTTGTATAACTCTCAACAGTTGTGATTTGATGATGCCCGTTTTTAATTGTCTGGGGTGGAAGCTGTTACTTTGTAAGAGGGTGTTCCGGTCTGTTGGTTTAGAATACAAGGTAGTATTCAATCTACATCCTTCTCTGTTATTGTTTTGAAGATGCACAGGTCCAAGAAGTGGATTTCTTCATCACTGTGCTCACTTTTGAATCCAACCGAGAGTTCAGCTGTGTTGAGTTGATTGATCCATAGATCCAATTCCATTTGAGTACCACCCCAAACAACAAACAGGTCGTCAATGTAACGTTTGTACAACAGAACTTGAGGATTACGGTCAAGGAAGATGTATTTCTCCTCAAACCAGGCCATAAAGAGATTGGCGTATGATGGCGACATGCCGTCCCGACCATTTGTAGGTAGTACTTATCTTCAAATCGAAAATAGTTATGCATCAATACCATTAGGAGCCATGTATATTGATACATTCTGGAACTGTTACCCAGTTGAATGACACTGCCACATATCAACGTCTAACATTCAATCCTACTCAAGCATACAAAAGGATGCTGGATACCAGTCTACAAGTGGCTTACAATAACAACTTTATAGATGATACTACTTTGGATTTCCTGACAGTTGACCACCCGAAATATCCGATCATATACACGATCCCAAAAATCCACAAAGATCTGACAAAACCCCCTGGAAGACCAATAGTCTCAGCGATCGGGTCCTTGTTCCAGAATGTATCAATATACATAGATTTTCATCTCCAGGGCATAGTGAGAAACACAGAGGCCTTTTTACTAGATTCAATACAATTGATACGTATGGTACAAAATGTCACATTTCCTGCTCACTGCATCTTGGTAACCCTAAATGTGAATAGTTTGTATACTATTATCTCGCATGAGCTAGGGATAGAGGCTATCAGAAGCTTCTTAGTGGCGGGTACAGAGTATGATGGTCCTCCAATTGAGGTGTTCCTAGATTGGCTTCTAATGGTATTGACGCATAACTATTTTCGATTTGAAGATAAGTACTAGCTACAAATGGTCGGGCTTGCCATGGGATCAAGCATGCGCCATCATACGCCAATCTCTTTATGGCCTGGTTTGAGGAGAAATACATCTTCCTTGACCATAATCCTCAAGTTCTGTTGTACAAATGTTACATTGACGACCTGTTTGTTGTTTGGGGTGGTACTCAAATGGAATTGGATCTATGGATCAATCAACTCAACACAGCTGAACTCTCGGTTGGATTCAAAAGTGAGCACAGTGATGAACAAATCCACTTCTTGGACCTGTGCATCTTCAAAACAATAACAGAGAATGGATGTAGATTGAATACTACCTTGTATTCTTAACCGACAGACCGGAACACCCTCTTGCAAAGTAACAGCTTCCACCCCAGACAATTAAAAACGGGAATCATCAAATCACAACTGTTGAGAGTTATACGAAATAACTCTGATCTCATGAATCAGGCTAAGCAGCTACAGGATATGAAGATGAAATTCATAGAGAGAGGGTATAGCCCGGGACTAGTGGAGCAGGTTCTCAAGGAAGTGTCTCATTTGAACCAATCTTCATTGATTGAAAGGAAACCAAAGACAGATGAAAATGATAGTAAATTAAATTTTGTGACTTCATACAGCCCAGTATCAAATAAAATTGGTGATATTGTTCGCCAGAACTGGCACCTAATAAGGGACGACCACTCTTTGCTTTTTGCTGGATCATCACCACCAAGAGTGGTGCATAGGAGCAACCAGAATCTTCGATCCATGCTGATGAAAACAGATCCATGGAAGAAACCCCAAACCTGGCTGGCTAATGCCAAGCCAGGATGTTTCAAGTGTGGTATTTGTGTCACATGTAACTCGCTGCTAACTGGTTCTAAGTTCCACCATCCCCATACGAATAAGACCTACCTGATCAGGCATCGCCTAACTTGTACTTCTCAGTTTGTGGCATATTTTTTGACTTGCCCTTGTGGCCGTTATTATGTTGGTAAGACCACCACTACCTTCAGGGAGAGGCTTGCCAATCATAAAAGTGCCATCAGGGCAGCAATGAAGGATGGCAGTGCGGACCAGCCTCTGGCACGCCACTTTCTTGAACACAATCATTCTGTGTCATCCTTGAAATCAATGCTCATTGACATGGTGATCCCCCCCAGAAGGGGTGGCAACAGGCATAAGGAACTATTATGCTGTGAAAGCCGGTGGATCTATCGGCTGAACACACTCAGGCCACATGAACTTAATATGCAGTTAGATTATTCCGTGTTCTATTAAGTTGATTATGCATTTAATGATATATTGTTCTTGACATTGTCTATGAATAGTAGTCACTACTTCTTCCAATATCTTGTAATATGATTTTTTCTCCCTTGTCCCCCTCTCTGCTGGGATGATACACTGGATGGGTTACCCATTTCAAAACTACATGATGCGTAGTGGTTTGTGCACTCCCAGTTTGTTGACACTTTGGGGTGCTACCTTGGTGTGTGCCGTCATATGGTTTGTTCTACTATTATATATCCTCCAGTGTTGGTTCTGCATACTCCACCCTGCTAGTGGGACATCCACTTGAGGTGTGTCTAATGGCTGATGGACCCCATATATTGGTTCTGGGTTTCCACATCTGTATACTGGTAGTCATGTCTTTGACTATGTATTTATGGTCGTTTGAGGAACGTTAATTTCTGGGTTTTCACATCTGTACACTGGTAGTCATGTCTTTGACTATGTAGTTATGGTCATTTGAGGAACGTTAATTTGCTCTGCACTATAATGAGAATATGCGGTCTCATCCTTATTTTGTTATATACTCTGGTTTATACAGTAGCTAAATGCAGTTACCTCTGGTTTATTATGGCTTCCATTCTTTATCTACTATGTTTTATACATCTGTGGCACTTGCCAATTCTAAGCATCCATAGTGTATGTATTTATGGTCGTATGAGGAACGTTAATTTCTGGGTTTTCACATCTGTACACTGTTAGTCATGTCTTTGACTATGTATTTATGGTCGTTTGAGGAACGTTAACTTACTTTGCAATATAATGAGAATATGGGATCCCATCCTTATCTTGTTGTATACTCTGGTTTATACAGTAGCTGAATGCAGTTACCTCTGGTTTATTATGGCTTCCATTCTTCATCTACTAAGTCATATACAATTGTGGCACTTGCCAATTCTAAGCATCCATAGTGTCTGCTGTTGTGGTAGCATCTGAACATGGTTATAATTGAGTTAATTAGAGTATCCAGCACTGTCTGCCCTTCTCGGTAGTTGATACAGCTGCTACAGGTGTGTTTTTGACACACCCCTATTGCCAACCAATGAGAGCCTGGTGATCAGGGCTTAAATAGTTTCTGGTTTCTGTTAATGGCATTCTGTTTTGCCGGTGGTGTTGTGTGCGGCTGCTAGTCGCTTTTGTGAGGTAATATAATTTGTCTGCTTCTTAGTATTGTGGCCCAAAACATGCTGGTTGTTTATGTTTTTGCTAGGGCTGTGGGCGCCACATGTTGTTAACGGTGGGTGTGTAACGCATAAGACATGCAGCTGTCATGGGATAATAATCTTGCTATAGTGCGGTCTGCTTACATATTGCCCGAGTTTAATCTATATTTGTGGACTGGAAAGTTAGACTATCTATTGAGCTTATACCATGTGGGGCACGTATTAATGGCAGTGTGGATTTGCAATGTTGTAACTTCTGTCAGATGCTGGTAAGGTACATGCGTATATACTTAGGGGGTACTAGTGCAATACTAAGGTGTGCACATGACTGTAGACCTAGTTGAGTCTTTTGAGAGTGTTATGAGTGCAATACTAAAATGTGCACATGCTTGTATACGTGGTTGTGGTTTTCTTTGAAGGTAGGGTCCAGCGTGACTACTCCACGCAATGTCAGGTTGTCAGATGCAAGATAAATGAGCATCAGGAATAGTGATATAGTGCCTTTTCGTTGCTAAATGTATAACCCTGGTCTAAATGTTGTATAGGCTGGTTACTATAATGTTAGCCTCTGATACTTGTGGATACAATCATTGTGTGTGCTATGGTCTGTTCCTTGCGTCTAAGTATGTATAGTGTGATACTATCAGGCTAAGGCTCTCTAGAACTCGGTTCAGCTTGATGAATCGGGTAGCAGGGCACTTGGTTTAACTGACTTATAATGGGGATTTGTCTCCTTAAGGGGTGGGGACTGGTTGGCTTACCACTTTTACGGGTGTATGCATCAGCGTATAAAAATGTTTTTTTTAACTTTGGCCTAGATTTAGAGTTTGGCGGTAGTCATCAAAACCAGCGTTAGAGGCTCCTAATGCTGGTTTTTACCGCCCGCTGGTATTTGGAGTCAGTCAGGAAAGGTTCTAACGCTCACTTTGCAGCCGCAACTTTTCCATAACGCAGATCCCCCTACGCCATTTGCGTATCCTATCTTTTCAATGGAATCTTTCTAACGCCGGTATTTAGAGTCGTGGCTGAAGTGAGCGTTAGAAATCTAACGACAAAACTCCAGCCGCAGAAAAAATTCAGTAGTTAAGAGCTTTCTGGGCTAACGCCGGTTTATAAAGCTCTTAACTACTGTGCTCTAAAGTACACTAACACCCATAAACTACCTATGTACCCCTAAACCGAGGCCCCCCCACATCGCCGCCACTCTATTAAAATTTTTTAACCCCTAATCTGCCGCTCCGTACACCGCCGCCACCTACGTTATCCCTATGTACCCCTAATCTGCTGCCCCTAATACCGCCGACCACTACATAATATTTATTAACCCCTAATCTGCCGCCCCCGCTATCGCTGACACCTGCATATTTTTTTTAACCCCTAATCTGCCGCTCCGTACACCGCCGGAACCTACATTATACCTATGTATCCCTAATCTGCTGCCCCTAACACAGCCGACCCCTATATTATATTTATTAACCCCTAATCTACCGCCCCCAACGTCGCCTCTACCTACCTACAATTATTAACCCCTAATCTGCCGACCGGACCACACCGCTACTATAATAAATGTATTAACCCCTAAAGCTAAGTCTAACCCTAACACTAACACCCCCCCTAAGTTAAATATAATTTAAATCTAACAAAATAAGTTAACTCTTATTAAATAAATTATTCCTATTTAAAGCTAAATACTTACCTGTAAAATAAACCCTAATATAGCTACAATATAAATTATAATTATATTGTAGTTATTTTAGGATTAATATTTATTTTACAGGCAACTTTGTAATTATTTTAACCAGGTACAATAGCTATTAAATAGTTAAGAACTATTTAATAGCTAAAATAGTTAAAATAATTACAAAATTAACTGTAAAATAAATCCTAACCTAAGTTACAATTAAACCTAACACTACACTATCAATAAATTAATTAAATACAATACCTACAAATAACTAAAATTAAATAAACTAACTAAAGTACAAAAAATAAAAAAGAACTAAGTTACAAAAAATAAAAAAATATTTACAAACATTAGAAAAATATTACAACAATTTTAAAGTAATTAAACCTACTCTAAGCCCCCTAATAAAATAGCAAAGACCCCCAAAATAAAAAAATGCCCTACCCTATTCTAAATTAAAAAAGTTCAAAGCTCTTTTACCTTACCAGCCCTGAAAAGGGCCATTTGCGGGGCATGCCCCAAATAATTCAGCTCTTTTGCCTGTAAAAAAAAACATACAATACCCCCCCCAACATTACAACCCACCACCCACATACCCCTAATCTAACCCAAACCCCCCTTAAATAAACCTAACACTAAGCCCCTGAAGATCTTCCTACCTTATCTTCACCATGCCAGGTTCACCGATCCGTCCTCTGAAGTCTTGATCCAAGCCTCCGAAGTCTTCATCCAAGCCCAAGCGGGGGCTGGCGATCCATAATCCGGCTGAAGTCTTCTATCAAGCGGCAGCTGAAGAGGTCCAGAAGAGGCTTCAAAGTCTTCATCCTATCTGGGAAGAAGAGGAGATCCAGACCGGCAACCATCTTGATCCAATAGGCATCTTCTATCTTCATCCGAGGATGAACGGCTCCATCTTGAAGACCTCCAGTGCGGATCCATCTTATTCTTCCGACGTCCAACTGAAGAATGAAGGTTCCTTTAAGGGACGTCATCCAAGATGGCGTCCCTTGAATTCCGATTGGCTGATAGGATTCTATCAGCCAATCGGAATTAAGGTAGGGAAATTCTGATTGGCTGATGGAATCAGCCAATCAGATTCAAGTTCAATCCGATCGGCTGATTGGATCAGCCAATAAGATTGAGCTTGAATTTTCCTACCTTAATTCCGATTGGCTGATAGAAGACTTCAGCCGGATTATGGATCGCTAGCCCCCGCTTGGGCTTGGATGAAGACTTCGGAGGCTTGGATCAAGACTTCGGAGAACGGATCGGTGAACCTGGCATGGTGAAGATAAGGTAGGAAGATATTTAGGGGCTTAGTGTTAGGTTTACTTAAGGGGGGTTTGGGTTAGATTAGGGGTATGTGGGTGGTGGGTGGATTGTAATGTTGGGGGGGGTATTGTATGGGTTTTTTTACAGGCAAAAGAGCTGAATTATTTGGGGCATGCCCCGCAAATGGCCCTTTTCAGGGCTGGTAAGGTAAAAGAGCTTTGAACTTTTTTAATTTAGAATAGGGTAGGGCATGTTTTTATTTTGGGGGTCTTTGTTATTTTATTAGGGGGCTTAGAGTAGGTGTAATTAGTTTAAAATTGTTGAAATATTTTTCTAATGTTTGTAAATATTTTTTTATTTTTTGTAACTTAGTTCTTTTTTATTTTTTGTACTTTAGTTAGTTTATTTAATTGTATTTATTTGTAGGTATTGTATTTAATTAATTTATTGATAGTGTAGTGTTAGGTTTAATTGTAGTTATTTGTAGGTATTGTATTTAATTAATTTATTGATAGTGTAGTGTTAGGTTTAATTGTAACTTAGGTTAGGATTTATTTTACAGGTAATTTTGTAATTATTTTAACTATTTTAGGTATTAAATAGTTAATAACTATTTAATAGCTATTGTACCTGGTTAAAATAAATACAAAGTTTCCTGTAAAATAAATATAAATCCTAAAATAGCTACAATATAATTATTATTTATATTGTAGCTATATTAGGGTTTATTTTACAGGTAAGTATTTAGCTTTAAATAGGAATAATTTATTTAATAAGAGTTAATTTATTTCGTTAGATTTAAATTATATTTAACTTATGGGGGTGTTAGTGTTAGGGTTAGACTTAGCTTTAGGGGTTAATCCATTTATTAGAGTAGCGGTGAGATGCGGTCAGCAGATTAGGGGTTAATTATTGTAGGTAGCTGGCGGCGATGTTGTGGGGGGCAGATTAGGGGTTAATAAATATAATATAGGGGTCGGCGGTGTTAGGGGCAGCAGATTAGGGGTACATAGGTATAATGTAGGTTGCAGCGGTGTACGGAGCTGCAGATTAGGGGTTAATAATAATATGCAGGTGTCAGCGATAGCGGGGCGGCAGATTGGGGTTAATAAGTGTAAGGTTAGGGGTGTTTAGACTCGGGTACATGTTAGGGTGTTAGGTGCAGACTTAGGAAGTGTTTCCCCATAGTAACAATGGGGCTGCGTTAGGAGTTAAACGCTGCTTTTTTGCAGGTGTTAGGTTTTTTTTCAGCTCAAACTGCCCCATTGTTTCCTATGGGGAATCGTGCACGAGCACGTTTTTGAAGCTGGCCGCGTCCGTAAGCACCGCTGGTGAACTCTAAATACCAGCGGTATTTAAAAGGTGCAGGGAAAAAAGCATGCGTAGCTAACGCACCCCTTTGGCCGCAGAACTCTAAATCTAGCCGTATGTATGGTCCACCTATCTGATTTGAAACATTAGAACAACTGTATATGGTCTCAGAGCCTGAGGCGGTTTCTAATGAGGTATGGGTACTTGCTAGGCTCATTTGAAGGGTCTTTTATGTATATGGCAGGCCAGCGTATACCGGACTTTGCATAACACATAAACTGTGCAGCCGTATGGTGTTTCACCTACAATTGGGTTACATACGCTTTGTTTGCTTGCTAAGATTATAATATATACCCCACCAGTGTATATCGAGAGCACATTGAGAGTATTGGAGGGACTGTATTGTGGTATCTCCTAGCGCTATGTGTATGGGTTTGCCTTATTTTTATTTTTATTTTTTCTATGTTTATTTTCATTATTTGTGGGTTTATTTTTCTGCCTGCAAACAATTTGGTGGTGGGATTACGTATTGATGCTGTGTTTTGTGTTTTTAAATCTGTAATTTTTTCTTCTTCGTTTAACAGTTGTTCATCTGTCTTGATGAAGGCTTCTATGTAAGCCGAAACGTCGACCTATCCTTATGACTTTCTAACGTTCTTGTTATAAACAATAAACTAACTTTGATGTATATAAATCCTGAGAGTGCCCTCCCTTTCCTAGCTCATATATATATATATATATAATATATATATATATATATATATATATATATATATATATATATATATGAATTTCTATTTAAACATATAACATATTGTCCTATGTGAAGAAGAACATTGGATTGTATAATATTTACAGTAAATACACAGTATAGCACTTTATTAAATACGAATATTGCATAAATGTGATTTTACTTGTTTTTAGCTACTTAACTGCAAAGGACTCCAATGCAATTTTACATATGTGTATATGTATTTATGTGTTTATATGTGTATATATGTGTGTAAATACATATACAAACATATAAATACATATGTACACACACACACATATATATATATATATATATATATATATATATATATATACAGGGAGTGCAGAATTATTAGGCAAATGAGTATTTTGACCACATCATCCTCTTTATGCATGTTGTCTTACTCCAAGCTGTATAGGCTTGAAAGCCTACTACCAATTAAGCATATTAGGCGATGTGCATCTCTGTAATGAGAAGGGGTGTAGTCTAATGACATCAACACCCTATATCAGGTGTGCATAATTATTAGGCAACTTCCTTTCCTTTGGCAAAATGGGTCAAAAGAAGGACTTGACAGGCTCAGAAAAGTCATAAATAGTGAGATATCTTGCAGAGGGATGCAGCACTCTTAAAATTGCAAAGCTTCTGAAGCGTGATCATCGAACAATCAAGCGTTTCATTCAAAATAGTCAACAGGGCTGCAAGAAGCGTGTGGAAAACCCAAGGCGCAAAATAACTGCCCATGAACTGAGAAAAGTCAAGCGTGCAGCTGCCAAGATGCCACTTGCCACTAGTTTGGCCATATTTCAGAGCTGCAACATCACTGGAGTGCCCAAAAGCACAAGGTGTGCAATACCCAGAGACATGGCCAAGGTAAGAAAGGCTGAAAGACGACCACCACTGAACAAGACACACAAGCTGAAAAGTCAAGACTGGTCCAAGAAATATCTCAAGACTGATTTTTCTAAGGTTTTATGGACTGATGAAATGAGAGTGAGTCTTGATGGGCCAGATGGATGGGCCCATGGCTGGATTGGTAAAGGGCAGAGAGCTCCAGTCCGACTCAGACGCCAGCAAGGTGGAGGTGGAGTACTGGTTTGGGCTGGTATCATCAAAGATGAGCTTGTGGGGCCTTTTCGGGTTGAGGATGGAGTCAAGCTCAACTCCCAGTCCTACTGCCAGTTTCTGGAAGACACCTTCTTCAAGCAGTGGTACAGGAAGAAGTCTGCATCCTTCAAGAAAAACATGATTTTCATGCAGGACAATGCTCCATCACACGCGTCCAAGTACTCCACAGCGTGGCTGGCAAGAAAGGGTATAAAAGAAGAAAATCTAATGACATGGCCTCCTTGTTCACCTGATCTGAACCCCATTGAGAACCTGTGGTCCATCATCAAATGTGAGATTTACAAGGAGGGAAAACAGTACACCTCTCTGAACAGTGTCTGGGAGGCTGTGGTTGCTGCTGCACGCAATGTTGATGGTGAACAGATCAAAACACTGACAGAATCCATGGATGGCAGGCTTTTGAGTGTCCTTGCAAAGAAAGGTGGCTATATTGGTCACTGATTTGTTTTTGTTTTGTGTTTGAATGTCAGAAATGTATATTTGTGAATGTTGAGATGTTATATTGGTTTCACTGGTAAAAATAAATAATTGAAATGGGTATATATTTGTTTTTTGTTAAGTTGCCTAATAATTATGCACAGTAATAGTCACCTGCACACACAGATATCCCCCTAAAATAACTATAACTAAAAACAAACTAAAAACTACTTCCAAAACTATTCAGCTTTGATATTAATGAGTTTTTTGGGTTCATTGAGAACATGGTTGTTGTTCAATAATAAAATTAATCCTCAAAAATACAACTTGCCTAATAATTCTGCACTCCCTGTATATATATATATATATATATATATATATATATATATATATATATATATATATATATATATATATATATATATTCATACATGCACATCTCTATTTTAAAGACTTTTGCATGCCTTTTTTTTTCTTTTTTCTTCTAACACCTGAGGCCTCATATCTTTGAGCCCTAATACAGTTTTTTAGCAATATGTTTTTTAAATAATTTTTATTAGATATTGTTATGATGAGTGTAACTGTACTTTGTAATGTATTTTTTCTGTATGTTTTGTGCAACTGTTTTGTTTCTCAAAACAGTTAACAAGAGCTCTGAGGTCACGTTAACTTCACTTGCATTCAGGGGATACCGTTTACTTTCAACTTTAAATACGAGAGAAAAACCTGACGCTTGCAAACAGTCGTGATAAACCTCTTATCATTCGCGCATAATGAATTTTAAGATGTAACCCATTATTTTATTAGATATACAAAATTTCTTTAGATACAATTTTTTCTACTATGCCAATATTTAATCATTCTATTAAGTTGAAATTATCTTAGTGGGTGGACTTGCCATTTTATTGCGTGTCACTTTAAGTTGTGGTGAGCTCTGTAAGAAGCAATCACTAATCCTACAGTACATACACATTGGATAGAAAGATATTTAAAGGGACAGTCAACCATAGAATTGTTATTGTTTTAAAAGATAGATAATCCCTTTATTACCCATTTCCCAGTTTTGCATAACCAACACAGTTATATTAATATACTTTTTACCTCTGTGATTACCTTGTATCTAGGAACCTTCTTCCAGCCCCCTGATCACATGACTGTGACTGTTAATTATCTATTGTCTTGCATTTAGCATTATATTGTGCAAGATCTTAAATAACTTTCTGTGCCT